>NC_056735.1:165714396-165996896 GCF_019279795.1 Protopterus annectens
GCAGCAAAAATGAAATGCTAAGTTTTTGACTTTAAATGTTTACTGTTTACATTACTTGACATGTTATCAAAGATGTCTGTGAAATTTAGATGAAAGAAAATATTGTTTCTTATAATTCTTGTAAAGTATCGACACATTTACAATTTCATGCCCTCCCACCACAATGGGCAAAACTGCCAAAATCAGGACTTCTCTGCAGGAAATGTGACAGTTGACAACTCTTTATCAATTACGTGGACTGAGTGTTTATAGAATGTTTTTATGCTTCGCTGTGGAATCCTTCCAGAAGAGGGTACATATCTGGTACACATATCCTTGGGAAGAGACATCTTCCTCTGAGTCAGTCCTTACACAAGTGAATTGCATGAACATTTTCTAGTCAACAAAGGAAATGTAGCAGTTAATAGCAACCATGATATACATCTCAGTTTTCTTTAACTTATATGTGCTAGGTACCGTTTTATTAAAAGATTAGGAAAGGTAAATCTGAAGTACTTAGCTATCTATCTATATAAATGAATGAATGAATGAATGAATGAATGAATGGCTTGTTAGTTGTTGCTGAAGCACCTACCAAGGGGAGAAAACGCTGAGAGGAGAAAGGAGCCACTTTTTTTGTTAAGAATTACTGCTTTGCCGCCTACTTTTCGGCGTTTTCCAGCTTGCTAAAGTTTATGTCTGTATTAGAAACAGTATTTATAACACATCTAGAGCCTGTTTACTGCATTCCCTGTATTGCACTTAATTTAAAATCGTTTTTTTTTCTCTTAAAACTGCATTTTACCTGACTTTGGCCCAGCACTCAAGTGTGGGGTCATTTATTGCACTCTTGTGATTATTTTGCTACTTGTGTATCTCTGCTACCTTTAAACTAAAACAAAAAAGAAAAACAAAAAAAATCTTGCTTTTTCCCACTTTCTGAAATTTAAGAAAGTTCAATTACAGATTTGCTGTTCTGAACTGTTTGTAAGTTTCTTGGAGGCCAGTGCTTGCTTGGACTAAAGGGAAGTCTCTGTGTTCACCAGTGGCAGTGGTTAACACTGAACAGCCTGCCTGTCCCTGTAGGAGTGGTTACTGCCTAGAAGTTGTAGTTTTATTGGCCATTTTGGGTCAATTCTAAACTCCTTGATCTCTATCTCTTAAAACCCTGCAACCCTCTTTTAGCGTGGTCTTGCGCACAGAGCAGTGTTGGGCAGCGCCGCTTAAACTAT
The DNA here is from genome assembly GCF_019279795.1 of Protopterus annectens. Classification (NCBI taxonomy): domain Eukaryota; kingdom Metazoa; phylum Chordata; order Ceratodontiformes; family Protopteridae; genus Protopterus; species Protopterus annectens. Next base: position 165,715,608 of record NC_056735.1, read on the forward strand.
TCCCGGCTGCACAAAGTCTACTCTTCACTTTTTCCCTTAGAACTGCTCTAAATCTCAAATTAAGCACTCTATTCTCATTCTAAAGCCCTGCACTTGCTCGTATAAGTAATCTCATAGGTAAACACAAACAAAAGCACTACATCCTCTTATACTCCTTCAAAGCACTTGCTCCCTATTGGTTCTTTCTGATCAGTCAATAAGTAGTTCCCTATATTATTCAGGCATGTCCAAAGGTCAGTTTCGAGTTTACTCTCCAGTCCAGCTGGTGAATCTGGGAATCATGAGGCAATGTTACAACTGCCTTATGTATACAGACCACCCTCTCCTCCTCCCAACAAGCTCAAATATATGTGAGAGATGCAACTATATAGCCAAACTGGAGGCTAAGCTCTCTCAACCCAGTACTGGCACAGCCTGTCAGGAGGAGAAGGTAACCACACACACCACAAATCCAGTCTCACATAGACCTATCACATCAGCAAACCAAACACACAAAAACATACTTGGAGGCTCTAAATAAAAATCTGTCTAAGCAGCAGAGACCTCCAAAGCAGACATTCAAGCAACACCTACCACGAAACAATATCCACGTAGCACATAGCTCACAAAGTCAGTGTGCCACACAGTCACAGCCTTTAAGGCTAAACAACACACCTAATACACTTGTAATAGGTGACTCTATTGTCAGGCACACTGACGTCCCACTCACTAGGCTGAACAAGGAGAAGGTCACTGTAAGCTGCCTGTCGGGTGCCAGGATCCGCCACATAACACAAGCACTCGGGTCACTCCAAAGCAAGTACAAGTATGACTTCATCATTGTCCATGCTGATGTGAATGACCTGAGACATACCTCCCTGGACTACATGAAAAAAGATGTACAGGAGCTCTTTGATCATGTAGCCCAGGCCGGTATGACTCTGACCTTGAGTAGCATCTTACCCTCACCAAGAATGATGCCACAGTATATAGACAAAATTATCAATTTTAACAATTGGCTAAAGTATTGGTGTCATTCAAAGGGGATCCAGTGTCTGTCAGCCTGGGATAACATGCTCGACAAGCCACGTTGCTTCACTAGGGACGGCTTGCATCTGTCACCCCTGGGTTTTTGAATAATGGCTAAGGCTCTTGCCTCCCCCATAGTGCCTTTTTTAGGCAAGACTCAAAAGACAAACCCACCCCCATAGACAACACAAAGAAAAAAAAAAACTAAGTGTAATGCTGCTCAACGCCAAAAGTCTAAACCTCAAGATGCATGCACTCGAGACTCTCCTCAGTATGGAGAATATCGATATCTGTGCAGTAACAGAAACCTGGTTCAAGGCTCCCGAGAGCACCCCAGCACTACCAGGCTATACTTCATACCATGCTTTCCGGCCCCAAAACTCGGACCGAACCACAAAAGGAGGGGGAGTATCCATATTTATCAAAGATACCCACACTTCCAGGCTAGTGGCACTGCACGAAGCTTTGGAGACCATCCATGTGCAACTAACAGTGGGCAAAACTGCCTTTCAGTTTGTAGCCTGCTACAGACCACCCTCCCAAACACAGGAACCTCACTCGGCTTTCCTGAGAATACTGGAGAATATGAAGGTCTCTCCAAACACTATTATATTGGGTGACTTCAACTACCCGAACATCGATTGAGAAAACTACTCAAACCAAAACACCCTCGCTCAATGGTTCCTAGAATTTATAAACTCAAATGCTATGGAACAACTGGTCACCACTCCCACAAGAGGGGAAAACATACTGGATCTGGTCATCACCAAGATGGGGTCTCTATGTTCCACACCAGAGGTATACCACTCACTGGTAAGATCAGACCATAAACAAATCTCACTGGACATCCATATTCTGTCCCCACCCCTAGCCAAGGAAACCACGGTGAAGAACATCTCAAAGGCAAACTTCACACTTCTCAAAACTGAGGTGGAATCCTTCAAAGCCCCCAGGCCAGTGGACAATACGTCCCAAAATGCAGACTCCTTTACAAAAGCATTCTATGGATACCTACAGGAATGCATGGAGCATGCTATCCCAAATAAAACCAAGACTCACTCCTCCAAAGGCAGGAGACCTGTCTGGTGGACCCCGGCCATAAATAAGCTATACAACAGAAGGAGAAAGCTACTACATGACAGAGCAAAATCCCAAAAAGGGAAGGCGTCACTGATCAGTACTAGCAAGAAACTACGATCCCTCATAAAATCTTCTAAGTCCAGCTTTGAAAGAAAAATTGCACAAGACACTAAAGATAATCACATGGCCTTCTTTAGTTATGTCAGAAACCTGGGAGGCAACTCCAGATATGCTCTGAGTTACTGCAAAATGACAAAAAATTCACTGAACCCACAGACATTGCCAACATCCTGGCAGAAAGGTTCAGTGCAAACTTCTCCCAAAAGAGCAAATGTCTATCCCAACAGAGTGTAGCCTTCCTGTGATCACAGATGCACAGGTGAGAGCTGCCTTCTCCAAAGCTAAAAACACAGCATCAATGGGACCAGACGGTGTCCCGGGCTGAGTCTTACACAAGCTCCAAGAAGAACTAAACCCTCATATAAAGTCACTGTTCAATCTCAGCCTTACTACAGGATATGTTCCCAAGGAATGGCGTACAGCAACAGTGGTCCCACTCCACAAAGGTGGTGCCACAAAAGACTCTGGAAACTATCGCCCTATAAGCCTGACTAGCCTGGTCTGCAAAGGTATGGAATGTATCATCATGGAAATCATAAACAAAGACATTGGGAACCTCCAGACACTGGATACTACCCAATTTGGCTTCGTTAAGGGCAGATCTTGCCTCTTGAACCTGGTTAACTTCTTTGAAACAGTTACCAAAGCCATAGATGAAGAGAAGGTAGTCCACACAGCCTACCTGGACCTCGCAAAGGCCTTTGACACAATACCCCACTCGGGCATCATAAATAAGCTCACCAGCTTAAATATCAACCCTATGTCAAAAGATGGGTTGCAAACTGGCTCAGGGATAGAACCAACATGGTCAGAATAGCAGGTGCCATGTCAGACTCTAAACCAGTTACAAGTGGTGTCCCACAAGGCTCAGTCCTGGGACCTCTCTTGTTCAGTATATATTTCTCTGAGGTACAGGCTAACATGGGTGGACTATGGCTAACCAAGTTCGCAGATGACTGAAAACTGGGTGCTATAATTGACTCTCCAACTGACACAAGCATCCTCCAAAAGGGTCTCACAGAGATGGATAACTGGTGCCAGAGCTATGGCCTAAAAGCTAAATGCCAAAAAGTGCATAGTCATCCCCTTTGGAAAAAACAAAGTGCCCACAAATTACCACATAGGTGGTAATCCATTAAGTACGGAAGAAGTAATAAGGGACTTGAGGACCCAAGTAGATAGCAATCTCTCCTTTGACAGTCATGTTGCCAAAGTGGTTAGAAAGACCTTCTATATAGCCCACCTTATCATGAAAGGGTTCACATCTAGATCAAGAGAGGTCATTGTGCCCCTCTACTCATCACTTATCAGGCCCATAATTGAGTACAATGCCCCGTTTGGGATGTACCTTACACGACACCTAAAGCAACTGGAAAGACCCCAAATGTATCTCACCAAGAGGATCAAGGGGCTCAAACAGATGCCCTATGCAGTTCGGCTAAAGAAACTCCAGCTCTACTCAGTTGCATACCGCCTACTCAGAGGCGATCTGTGTCTGACGTATAAAGCCATGTCCAACCCAGAATTAATGGACATGCTTCACCTCAGGAAATCTAAATCCCTTAGAGCTACACGCTCCAGGGACATGAACCTCAGCACAGAAACAAATAGGGCATGCTGGAGGGACAGATTCATATCCCAGAGGCTCCCCTCACTCTGGAACAAAATCCCAATCCATGTCAGGCAGAGCCCCTCACTGACCCTCTTCAAGAGAAATCTTGACGAATGGATGGGAGATCGTAAGTTTACCCCTGGGATCTCTTCTGTGTCACTGCTTGACAGAGGTACAGTAAACAAACCTTAAAAGGGCTACCTTCTGTGACCTACTATACAGAGGCACAGTCAACTAATCTAAAAGGGTGGCGAAAGCCAAACATACTCTGGCTAGGCTTATAAATGCCCTAGGGCAGATATCGTAGTATCAACCTATGAACCTATGAAAATAAAAATCTTTCCACTACTGGCACTAAGGAACAGAATCACTTTCAAATAGGTTCATAGGTTCATGCTATCTGCCCTGGGGCATTCATAAGCCTAGCCCGATTGTGTTTGGCTTACTCCACCCCTTGATTTGAGTATACTGTGCCCTTTTTAAAGTTTAGTTTACTGTGCCTCTGTCTAATAGTGACACGGAAGTAATCCCAGGGACAAACCTACGATCCCCCATCCACTCATCAAGATTCTTCTTGAAGAGAGTCAGTGAGGTGCTCTGCCTAACATGAATTGGAATTCTATTCCAGAGCGAAGGGAGCCTCTGGGTTATGAATCTGTCCCTCCAGCATGTTCTATTTATTTCTGTGCTGAGGTTCAAGTCCCTCGACTCTAAGGGATTTAGATTTACTGAGGTGGAGCATGTCCATTAATTCTGGGTTGGACATAGCTTTATATGTCAGGCATAGATCGCCTCAAAGTAGGCGGCATGCAACTGAGTAGAGCTGGAGTTTTTTTAACCGAGCAGCATATGGCATCTGTTTGAGTCCCTTGATTCTCCTGGTGAGGTACTTTTGGGGTCTTTCTAATTGCTGCAGGTGTCGGGTAGGGTACATCCCAAAGGGGGCATTGTATTCTATGATGGGCCTGATGAGGGATGAATAAAGGGGCATGATTACCTCTCTTGATCTAGATGTGAATCCTTTCATGATGAGGTGGGCTATGTAGAAGGTCTTTCTAACCACTTTGACAATGTGGTTGTCAAAGGAGAGATTGCTTTCAACTTGGGTCCCCAGATCCCTAATTACTTTCTCTGTACTTAAAGGGTTACCACCTATGTGGTAATTTGTGGGCACATTGTTTTTGCCAAAGGGTATGACTATACACTTTTTGGCATTTAGCTTTAGACCATGGCTCTGGCACCAGTTATCCGTCTCTGCGAGACCTTTTTGAAGGATGTTTGTGTCAGCTGGAGAGTCGATTATGGCACCCAGTTTGCAGTCATCTGCGAACTTGGTGAGCCATAGTCCTCCCACTTTGGCCTGTACCTCAGAAAAGTAAATACTGAACAAGAGAGGTCCCAGGACAGAACCTTGTGGGACGCCACTTGTGACCGGTTTCGAATCTGACATGGCCCCAGCAACTCTGACTCTGTGGGTTCTGTCTATGAGCCAGTTTGCGACCCATCTCGTGACATAGGGGTTTATATTTAGGCTGGATAGCTTATCTATGATGCCAGAGTGGGGTATTGTGTCAAATGCCTTTGCGAGGTCCAGATAGGCTGTGTGGACTACCATCCCCTCATCTATGGCCTTGGTGACTGTTTTGAAGAAATCGACCAGGTTCAAAAGGCAGGAGCTGCCCTTGACGAAGCCAAATTGGGTAGGATCTAGTGTCTGCAGGTCCCCAATGTCTTTGTTTATGAGTTCCATGATGATCCTCTCCATAGCCTTGCAGACTAGGCTAGTCAGGCTTATGGGGCGATAGTTTCCAGGGTCCGCAGAGGCGCCACCTTTGTAGAGTGGGACCACTGTTGCTGTACGCCATCCTTTGGGCACATATCATGTAGTGAGGCTGAGATTGAACAGCAGTTTTACTTGAGGGATTAGTTCTTCTTGGAGTTCATGTAGGACGCAACCTGGGACGCCATCTTGTCCCAGTGAAGCAGTGTTTTTGGCTTTGGAGAGGGTGGCCTTCACCTGAGCATCAGAGATGTTTGGGAGGCTGCACTCTGCCGGGATAGATACTTGCTCTTTTGGGGGGGAGGGGGTGGAGAAGTTTGCACTGAGCCTGTCTGCCAGGATATTGGCGAAGTCTGTGGGTTCAGTGTATTTTTTGTCGTTTAGAATCAACTCAGAACAAGTCTGGGAGTTGCATCCCAGGTTCCTAACATAACTGAAAAAAGCCTTATGATTGTCTTTAGTGTCCTGTGCAACTTTTCTCTCGAAGCTGGCCTTGGAGGATTTTATGACGGATCGTAATTTTTTGCTAGTACTGATCAGAGATGCCTTCCCTTTTAGGGATTTTGCTCTATCATGTAGTAGCTTCCTCCTTCTGTTGTACAGTTTATTTATGGCTGGGGTCCACCAGACTGGACACCTGCCTTTGGATGATTGGGTCTTGATTTTGTTTGGGATAGCATGATCCATGCATTCCTGGAGATGTCCGTAGAATGCGTTTATATAGGATTCTGCAGTTTGGGCCATAGTTTCCACTGGCTCTGGGGCATTGAAGGATTCTACTTCGGTTTTGAGTAGTGTGAAGTTCGCTTTTGACAAGTTTTTCACTGTGGTTTTCTGGGCTGGGGTGGGTCGGGATGTAGATATCCAGTGAAATTAATTTATGGTCTGATCTTACCAATCAGGCATATACTTCTGGTATGGAGCATAGAGTCCCCATGTTGGTAATGATCAGGTCTAGTATGTTTTCCCCTCTTGTGGGAGTGGTGACTAGTTGTTCCATAGCATTTGAGTTTATAAATTCCAGGAACCTTTGGGCTAAGGTGCTGGGGCTTGAGTAATGCTCCCAGTCTATGTTTGGGTAGTTGAAGTCGCCCAATATAATGGTGTTTGGAGAGATCTTCATGTTCTCCAATGTTTTCAGGAAAGCTGAGTGGGATTCTTGACTTTGAGAGGGTGGTCTGTAGGATGCTATAAACTGAAATGCAGTCTTGCCCACTGTCAGTTGCACATGGATGGTCTCCGATACTTCGTGCAATGCCACTAACCTGGAGGTGTGGATATCCTTGATAAATATGGAAACTCCCTCCTTTGTGGTTCGTCCGGTTTTGGGCGAAAAGCATGATATGAGGTATAACCTGGTAGTGCTGGGGTGCTCTCTGGAGCCTTGAACCAGGTTTCTGTCACTGCACAGATATCGATGTTCTCCATACTGAGGAGAGCTTTGAGTGCATGCATCTTGAGGTTAAGACTCCTGGCGTTAGCAGCATTACCCTTAGTTTCTTGTTCCTTGTGCTGTCTATGGAGGTGGGTTTGACTTTGAGCCTTGCCTAAAAGGCACTATGGGGTGGCAAGAGTCTTTGCCAATATCCAAAGCCCAGGGTGACAGGTGCAAGCCGCCCTAGCGGCAACGTGGCTTGTCGAGCATGTCATCCCAGGCTGACAGACACTGGATCCCCTTTGAATGACACCAAAATTTTAGCCAATTGTTAAAATCGATCATTTTGTCTTTATACTGTGGCATCATTCTAGGTGAGGGTAAGATGCTGCTCAAGGTCAGGGACATACCGGCCTGGGCTACATGATCAGAGAGCTCCTCTACATCTCTTTTCATGTAGTCGAGGGAGGTACATCTCAGGTCATTCACGCCAGCATGTACAATGACTTGAGTCATATTTGTATTTGCTTTGGAGTGACCTGAATGCTTGCGTTGTGGCGGATCCTATCGCCTGACAGGCAGCTCACTGTGACCTTCTCTTTATTCAGCCTGGTGAGCGGACGCCAGTGTGTCTGACAATAGAGTCACCTATTACAAGAGTATCAGGTGTGTTATTCAGCCTTAAGGGCTGTGACTGCTTGGCACACTGACTTTGTGTGCTATGTGTTGTACGTGTTTTGTTTTGGGGTAGCATTTGCTTGGATGTCTGCTTTGGAGGTCTCTGTTGCTTAGGTAGATTTTTATTTAGAGCCTCCGAGTATGTTTTTGTGTTTTTATGTGTTTGGTTCGCTGTTGTGGTGGGACTATGTGATACTGGAATTGTGTTGTGTGAGGTTACCTTCTCCTCCTGACTGGTTACACCAGTTTTGAGATGAGAGAGCTCAGCCTCCAGTTTGGCAATATGGTTGCATCTCTCACATATATTCGAACCTGTTTTGAGGAGGAGAGGGTTGTCCGTGTACATGAGACAGTTGTAACATTGCCTCAAAATTCCCAGATTCACCAGCTGGACTGGAGAGGAAACCATTGACTGACCTTTGGACATGCTAGAGTAATATAGGGAACTGAATTAAAATGGACTAATAGGGGGCAAGGTAATCGTAGAGAGTATAAGAGTAAGTAGTGCTTATGGTTTATTAGTGCTAACTTGTAAAATTACTTATTTGGACCAGTGAGGGGCCTTAGAATGAGAATATGATGTTTACTTTGAGAGATAGAGCAGTTCTAATGGAAAAAGTGAAGAGCAGACTTCGTGGAGCCAGGAATAGTTTAAACCCAATTAGGTGGCGCTGCCCGATGTTGCACTATGCGCAAAAACGTGCAAAACTGCGCAAAAGAGGGTTTTAAGAGAGGGAGATCAAGGAGTTAGGAATTGACCCAAAATGGCCAATAAAACTACAGTTTCAAGGCAGTAACCACTCCCACAGGGGCAGGCAGGCTGCTCAATGTTAATCACTGCCACTGATGAACACAGAGACTTCCCTTTAGCCCAAGCAAACAATGGTCTCCAAGAAACTTACAAACAGTTCAGATCAGCAAATCTGAAACTGAACTTTTTTAAATCTCAGAAAAGTGGGAAAAAAGCAAGATTTTTTTGTTTTTTTTTTTTTTAAGGAAAGCAGAGGTTCACAAGTATCAACAAGTTAGAACAGTGCAGTAAATGACCCCACACTTGAGTGCTAGGCCAGAAACAGATAAAATGCAAGTTTTAAGAAAAAAAACGATTTTAAAAATAACTGCAGGCAGGAAATTCAGTAATCAGCTCTAAGTTGTGTTCTAAATACAGTTGCCAACACAGAAATCAAGTTTAACAAGCCAGAAAATGTTCAAAAGTAGGTGACAATGCAGATAATCTGAAGCAAAATACTTAAAATCTCAAAAGTGGCTCCTTTCTTCTCTCAGCGTTTTCTCCTCTTGGTGGGTGCTTCACCAACAGGCAACAAGTCTGAAAAGATGCCAAAATCACAAGGCAATCGGGTTTTCAGAGAGGGAGATCAAGGAGTTAGGAATTGACCCAAAATGGCCAATAAAACTACAGTTTCAAGGCACTAACCACTCCCACAGGGGCAGGCAGGCTGCTCAATGTTAATCACCGCCACTGATGAACACAGAGACTTCCCTTTAGCCCAAGCAAACAATGGCCTCCAAGAAACTTACAAACAGTTCAGATCAGCAAATCTGAAACTGAACTTTTTTAAATCTCAGAAAAGTGGGAAAAAAGCAAGATTTTTTTTTTTTTGTTTTTTTTAAGGAAAGCAGAGGTTCATAAGTATCAACAAGTTAGAACAGTGCAGTAAATGACCCCACACTTGAGTGCTAGGCCAGAGACAGATAAAATGCAAGTTTTAAGAAAAAAACGATTTTAAAAATAAGTGCAGGCAGGAAATTCAGTAATCAGCTCTAGGCTGTGTTCTAAATACAGTTACCAACACAGAAATCAAGTTTAACAAGCCAGAACATCTTTTCTTTTCCAGTAGCAGCTGTCTTGAAAATGTAAGGATCTCTCAGGGTAGTGACAGTTTTGACACCTGGGGAAAAAATGTGTGATGGAGGAGACAGTCAACTCATCTTGGACTGCAGAAAGTTACTTTGAACAAAGGCCTGCAATAGGTCAATATGTATGCATGCCTTTAAGAAGCTTTCTATGGCCTTGCACAAGTATATAAATACTGAGCACGTGCAAGCCTGACTGACATTTTGTAGTAAGCTGTTGAGATGTAAGCATGTATGTTTGTGTAGTCTGTCAATCAATTTGTTTATGTTTTGTAATGCTGCTAGTCATCCTGATGTGTTTCTGTGTAATAAAGCATTTAAACAAACTACCCCGCCTGTCCGTCAACTATACTAGAGACAGACAAGCGACATGGTGTCGGAATGGGATCCAGAAACCAAGAATCCAGATCAAGAAGGCACTGTGTTAAAGGTGAAGGATTATAGAGGAGTGAATCATCCCTAATGCATGAATAACTTGCAAAACAGGTCAGAAAGGGATTTGAGGTATTAAAACTTGCTCAAATCATTTCTTATTCGTAAAATATGAAACGAGCCATTCAGAATGCTCTAAGCAAATTTCTAAGTAACAGAAATATTTGAAACTGCGATATATTAATACAAATATTCGAATAACTATGGAGAATGTTTGAAATAAAGTCAGAATTGCATAAAATGAATAAGATAAGGTAAACAACTGCAATTTTATTTGCTCAGCACTACTTTTTCACATTAAACAAAGCTATTCGAGTTGTGTAAAGTATCTGAAGTGTTGGCATGCTTGTGCCATATTACAGTACAGTTATTTCACAACATACAGCCATTTCAAAGCATAGTACAGTACAGTAAGTAAAGTACAGTATTTCAAAGAGTTTATTGTACATTTGAATGTTATTACAACTGATGGCTGTGTGTGCATGTTCGTACATAATTACAAGGGCCATTTTGCAGTGTGTTTTACAATAATCTGTGGGCATGGTGGAAGGTTTTCGCAGGCATACACCACTTGTGTTTGATAATAATAATATTGTAGACAACTGGAGAGTATTTGAGCAAGGGTATGATATTTTCATGCAGGCTGCATTTTCTGATAAAAATGACCATTCAAAATCATTTATTATGCTTAATTTAGCTGTTTCAGAAGCCATAGAAAGACAGCGTTCATTTGTGTATGCACCTGCAGTCTTTGCAGGAGGGGGGAGACTGCTATACAGTTGTACCGGCTGAGCCAAGGGAGGACGCCCGAGTGCTTAAAACATAAATGTAGAGAAATATGTAACCTCCAAATGAATGTTGCAATGGAAAGGCACTTGTTTTACACAACAGATCAAAAGCCAGGTGAAACTTTTTCAGCATGTATAACTGATTTAATAAACAAGGCTAAAACGTGCAGATTTGGTGACTTAAGGGAAGAGATGATAAAAGGCAGAATTATGTGTGGTATTAAAGATAATGGTGTGAGAAAAATTTTGCTTTCTGACAGTGGTTTAACTTTGAATAAGTCCTTTGATATTTGTCACATATATGAGCTTACATAAAAGCACACAATATGCTTACAAATGAGAGAGACATGCTTCCAGTAACTTCTAAGACCAATGTTAATAGTATGCAGCACTTGGTTAAAAGAAACAGTCCCAAGCACATGGCAGCAACTGCAAGCCCTGCAACATTCACTGGGAACTCAGTAGCTTTCTAGGAAATTCCAGAGTACAGACAGTCTCAGTGAAGCATAAGAGTGAGTCAGCAAACTCAAATCATGGGCCTCCACCAGGGTTGCCAGATGTCCCTATTTGGGTGGGACTGTCCCGAGATCAGCAGCCTGATGCCGAGTCCCGCCCTGCCGGTTTAAATCCCGGCCAGCCTCCGCTTTGTTTTTTTTTTTTTTTTGATTGGTCTGTATACCTGGCATACAGGCCAATCAAAAATCGCTAAACACGGAGCTTCTTGTGTTCCGCATTAAACAGAAGAAGTAGCTCCGTGTTTACTGCAGATCTGTTTAGTGCATTAAAGACCTTTTTTTTTTTTTTTTTTTGCTCTTCACTTTTTTTTCGTCCCTACCTTGCCGATACGAAATCTGAAATCTGGCAACCCTGGCCTCCACCCAATTTCATAGCCAACTAATTGTGGTAGAAGTCATGAGCCTAAAAGGGAAAAATGTGTAGCTTTTGGACAAAAATGTCACAGATGTAATAAGTGGAATCATTTCAAAAGGTTTTTAAAATCAAACTGCACACATTCTTTTATTAAAGGAGAACATTCAAAGAAATAAGTTTTTTAAATAGAAAGCCTTGACCCTAATTTTTATGTTGATGGTGTGCCACTGCTTCATGAAACAGTCAATGCAGTAAATTTATGGGCAAAGAATGAACTATCCTGTACTGTTCGGATAAATGGAAAACACACAGAGCTCAAAGATGACACAGGTTCAAACTGCAATATTATGTCTGCAGAAACATTTGCTAGAGTATGTGCTTCTGAGAGGTTTGATTTGGCAACGTGTGTAAAGCTCAGTAGTACTTTTATGTTGCTCTGCTGGGAGAAGCTATGACTTGTTATTTTATGTGGTCAAGAGGCACGTACAGTCATTATTAGGGCTCAGAGACAGTTTAAAAATGGAACTGCTTTCATTTAATAAGGAAGTCCACCATGTTAGCTTAAAAGACCACTGTTCTAATTTGCCTAGTATATTTTCTCTACCTATGCTGATCTTTATGAAGACAAGCTTCCACTTGTGTACTCCATGAAGTTAGACCCAGATTTCAGCCATGTTGTCAGACCAGCCTAGAAAGTTCCAGTAGCTATGCAGAACAGAGTCAAAGCTGAGCTAGATAAAATGGTGCAGCCAGGTGTAATTTGTCCAATTGATGAAGCAACTGAATGGGTATCTTCCATGGTGGTAGTTAATAAGAAAGGCTCAGATTATATCAGAATATGTATTCATCCATGAAATTTGAAGAAAGCACTGAAAAGACCTCATCATCCAATGTGTACAGTTGAAGAAGTTGCAGCACTGATGCCAAATACCACTGTTTTTTTGTCTTAGATGCAAAAGGTTCATTTTGGCAAATTTTGCTTGACAAGAAATCCTCATTACTAACTACATTCAGTACTCCTTTTGGCAGGTACAGATTTTTTGAGAAAGCCATTTGGGATAAATTCTGCCAGTAGAGTCTTTCAGTGTGCAATGAAGCAATTTTTTTCTGGATATCCATGTGCTATTATAATCGATGATATTCTAGTAGGAGGTAATGGTGAAACTGAGCATGACAGAAACCTCAAGAAAGTTCTGGAAAGAGCACCTGAAGTGAATCTTAAGCTGAATCCCCAGAAGTGCAAGTTCAGGTTACAAGAAGTTACTTATGCTGGTCATTTGTTTACCAGTTCAGGCTTACGACTAGACCCTTCCAAGCAAATAGCCATTCTTGAGATGTGAGCTCCAGATAATGTTCAAGCTCTTCAACGTTTTCTTGGCATGGTTAACTATCTAGGCAAGTTCTTTCCAGACTTAAGCCAAATAGCAGTGCCGCTTAGAGAGCTGACATGAAAAGATGTATCCTGGTCATGGTTGGAACAGCATCAAAGAGCATTTGATGTCTTGAAACGGAGAATTGCCAGTCCATCGACTCTCAGATACTATAATGTTCACAAACCAGTTACTCTTTCCTGTGATACTTCAAAATTTGGTCTTGGTGCAGTCATTCTTCAAGAGGCCTCTGCATTCATAACTCTAACCCAAACTGAAATGCAGTATGCACAGATACAGAAAGAGCTCCTGGCAATTGTGTTTGCATGTTCGAAGTTCCATGATTATATTTATGATAGACCTATCCAGATTGAAACAGACCACCAATCTCTAGTTACTATTTTGAGAAAGCCTATGCATACAGCTCCAGCCAGATTGCAATGTATGATGTTGAGATTGCAGAAGTATAATTTCAATCTTATCTACATGAAAGGCAAACTTCTTTATCTCACTGATAAATTATCCAGATCACACAGAAATACCACTGAACAGCATGAGAATGAGAATCTTGATTTTGAAGTCATGGAAGTGAGAAATGTTTCTTCCACACGTCTTGATGAGCTTAGATGTCATATAGCCTCAGATCCTGTCCTATAGAAGCTCAACCCCTTTATCAATCATGGATGCCCATCAGAGCAATCTAGTTTAGCTCAAGAAGTGCAAAAGACGATTATAGAGGAGTGAATCATCCCTAATGCATGTATAACTTGCAAAACAGGTCAGAAACGGATTTGAGGTATTAAAACTTGCTCAAATCATTTCTTATTCGTAAAATATGAAACGAGCCATTCAGAATGCTCTAAGCAAATTTCTAAGTAACAGAAATATTTGAAACTGCGATATATTAATACAAATATTCGAATAACTATGGAGAATGTTTGAAATAAAGTCAGAGTTTTCCTTTAACTAAATAACGGCTTTTAAATAGCATTTAATAACTTGTTGTAGCAAGATGTTTGATTTGTTTCTGGTACATTTTCCCTTTTTGTGTTTTATATTAAGAAACTGAAATTCTACTGGCAGCAGAAAGGTAGCTTGGTCTGTCTAAGTTGGGAAACACACAAGGAGGCTTAAAGTGGGATCGTTTCACTGGCCAGAGGGCTTTTCAGTTGGTTTATTCACTTTTCTTGAAGTCTGTAAATTCTGCTGTTTGACACACAGCAGCATTTAGCTGTGCCTTGTATAGATGTAGGAACTTAGAAACTAAATTTTCCCAACAATACTTTCTCTGTAACTTTACCCAGTACTCAGCTGCACAAAGAGCACCTTGTTTGAGTGCTAATGAGCACCACTACACAAATTCAGTCATACACGGCCAAGCTGTAGTTTCTACCCTTACAGTACCCAAGTAAGCCTGCTGTAAGCCCTACTGTACCACCCCTTTGTAGTCCACCTACAAAGACTTGACACTATGGATGGACACTTCCCAAAATTCTCTGCCACCAGCTTGGTAGATATGGGCATCCTAAGACAACTGTCTAAAGTTTACTGACAACCAATTAATTCTTAGTGAAATGGGTACAACATGTGAGAGGTGTAATTACATAATGCCACTGGAGGTAAGACTCACACACAAAAGCCTCAAAATAACAATCAGGTTGTTAGTAATATAAGCATTATATCTATATCACAGAGTACTGCCAAAACACATAGACTAATATATGAAGAGGCACTTGAAAGCAACCTTCCTAAGCCCCAAAGAACTCCTAGACATTCATCCTTCTAAAAGAATCCTCAACAGTCCAAAACACTCCACCAGAACAACACCCAACCCAATATACACAGCCACATGATTTGGAACCCCAACTAGAAAACCAACACACTACCCAATATTTTAGTTAGAGGAAACTCCATTGTGTGACATACAGATGTCTTGCTAATCAGGCTAAACAAGTAGAATTGAATCTATAAATCTGGACGCGTGGATGGGAAATCACAAATTCACCCCTGGGATCTCTTCTGTGTCCCTGCTAGACAGGGGCACAGTAAACTAATCTTAAAAGGGTACCTTCTGTGACCTACTTTACAGAGGCACAGTAGGCTAATTTAATAGGGAGGCGGAAGCCAAATACACTCTGGCTAGGCTTATAAATGCCCTAGGGCAGATAGCTTAGTATCTACCTATGAACCTACAAAATCACAGTCAGTTCTCTCTCTGCAGCCATGATCTACCAAATCACCCACACACTCAAGTCATTAGGCTACAAGTACCAGTATGACTCAGTTATAGACCAGGCGGGTGTAAATGACCTAGACTACATAAATAAAAACATTATGGAGATCTCAGACTATGTGTCCCAGGCTGGTATGTGCCTAGCACTGAGAAGCATTCTACCTTCACCAAGGATGATGCCACAATATGAACAAAAGATGATTGACTCCAATAACTGGCTTAGTTTCTGGTGTCATTCTGACCAGGTACAATATTTGTCAGCATGAGAGGTTAATAGACCGCATTGCTTTGCAAGGATGGTCTGCACCTGTCACTTCTATGTTTTAAATATTGGCTAAAATATTGCCTTCCTGTCATAGTCCCCTTTTTAGGCCACACCATACTGACAACATTCTATCATAGCAAAACCAGTCCAAGGGAATCTAAAAGTGTTATTACTGAATGCCAGGAGCCAAAACAAGAAATTCCATTCACTCCAGACTCTCCTTACCCTGGAGAATGTGGACATCTGTGCAGTTGCTATGGCATGGTTTAAAGCTGCAGAGAGAACCAAGGCACTGCAGGGCTACGATACTTGCCACACACATTTAGGTCAGCTACTGTACAGGGAGGGACTAAAGGTGGAGTTGTCCCACTCTACACCAATAACAAACTCACCTCAAGATTAATCAAACAGGACAACTCGCATGAGCTTTTCCATGTTCATATTGCCACAGGCAAAGTTCCATATCATATCCTAGTAAGATATAAGTCACCATCTTTGACTCAAGAAACTTATAGCTCATACATGTATTTACTGGAGGCTCTCACCATTTAACCCTCTACTATATTCATGGGCAACATAAACTATCCCACTACAAAATGGGATACTTACATGACCTCAAACTTACAGGCTCAGAGATTCCTATACATTTTAAACACAAACACCTTGGACCAGATGGTCCATATGGCACTAGGTGTGCAAACCTTCTCAAGCTCATACTCACAAACATGGGAGAATGCTGTACTTCCCTTGGTGTAGTGTTTTCTCTCTGGTAAGGTCAGACCACAAAGCTGGCTCCTTCGTAATAAAAATCAGTTCTGTGACCCTGGCTAACCCTATAACATTCTGGAATTATTCTAAGGCAATCTTCCTACTACTAAGTGATAATCTGTCAAAATTTCAAGTCCCCCAAATGTTGAGAATACAATAGCCTATGCAGAATCATTCATAAAAATCCTGTATGATCATGTCAATAATTGCATAGAGACAACTGTACCTACCAGGAATAAACCCAGAACTAATTCAAAAAATCAAACCACCCTGCTGGGATCCAAACATAAGCAGGTTGTACAAGAAAACAAAAAAAGTCATAGTCAGGATTAGAAATTGTTATGCTCAGCATGATAAAAAATAGTTTTATCAATCAAAACAAACAACTAAGAGGGCAAATTAAATCTACTAATACCAAACTTGAGAGAAGTAAGCACAACCAGAGCCAAGGCGGAAAACAAAACCAATAAAAGTAGACACCACCAACTGCAGGTACAAATAAATCAGGTCCAGATTAAAAGGCAATTACACTGGCAATTAATTCTTGATTCAGGCAAAAACTTGGGATTAAATGATATGGTGTCTCTTGCACCAGTACTTAAATTAAGGGCAGCAAAGCTCTAGGAAACATTTTAGTATATTTTCAATATGAGTAATATCATTTTCCTATGAAACTTTTTTAACAAATTTTATAAATTTTATAATATTTATATCAAGTTTTTTTCAAATCTATTGTTTTGGTAACAAAATGAATAGTTACAAACGATTATACATTTTAAACTATTAAAGTATTTTTGTATTGAAAAATTTTTTTGTATTCTTATACTTGACCACTAGATGGTGTTAATTACTATACAAAGGACAAGAATTTATGCACTATCAGTGATGAAATTAGAATATTTTAAGTTATTTCGATTAAAATTATATTTATTTGTAATAAATATGTATGCATTTTAAAGTGGACATGTATTTAATATTTGCTATGGTATTCAAATACACTTACTGGTTATTTTAGGTCATTTTTAGTATCCAAATTATTTAGGGTAATTCCTCTGCAGCTGACAGTATGATTGGTTAATTCAAATGTTAATTGCAGAGAACACAGTATATAAGGAAAGGTTGTACCATGCTGGTTATTACTGATGAAGTTGATGACGAAACGTTGTGTCTTAAACAAACGTATTTTTGCTGCTTGCGATTGTGTGGACATCGTACTTTTTTGCTGTTATTGTACCTGAGACGCAGTGGAATTAAAAGTTCGAATTGCCTTTTAATCTGGACCTGATTTATTTGTACCTGCAGTTGGTGGTGTCTACTTTTATTCAAACTTGAGAGAAGGATAGCCTCCCAAGCAAAGGACAGCCACAAGGCTTTCTTTTGCTATGTGTAAAACCTCAAAAGCAGCACACAACAATGTGTAGAACTGATTGTAAATGGAGTCAACTACTTAGAAGCCAGAAGATATAACAAATCTACTGGCCAGTAAATTCAGCCCCAGTTTTACCTACCCAGCTGCAGCTAGGAAATACCATCAAACTTAACCCTCACAGCTATCACTAGGATGCTGGTCCTAGATGCAGCCTCTAAAGCCAAAACTATTGCATCAATAGATCCCAATATCTCAGCATGCCTCCTAAAGAGCCTGAAATAGGAACTGTCAGGACCACTGGAGTCGTTGTTTAACCATAGCTTCCAAATATGCTTTGTGCCAAGTAAATGGAGAACTGCACTGTCTCTCAGCACAAGGGTACAGACCCTTACGTCTGACTAGTCTGATATACAAAGCCATGGAAAGAAGTACCATGGAAATGATTAATAATGACATTGAAAACCTTCAAACACTAGATCCAACCCAGTTTGTTTTTGTCAAGAGCAGTAGAAATTCAGCACAGCATACCTTCTAGCTAGTGGTATTTTTCTGAAATTTATTTATTCATTTATTCTAAGTAAAAAAATCACATATTTCTTTACTTAGAACAAAGTAAATAAATACAAAGCAGAAAAGCACCCTAGACAAGCAGTGAACTAGATAGCCACAGTTTGCCTGGCATAAGGTCAGTCATGGGTACAATAAATTTCATACCCTTCAGCATTTTCAACAACAAATCCAGACCCGCCGTAGTCATAGAAGCAGAGATCACTTATTTCAGTATCATGATCTTCCCCTGCACTATAACTGGATCCATCTTTATTATTCCTACCAGGTACAAATAATACTTCACGCCACAATAAACCCATGGAAGGTACCCTCTCAAAATCCTCTTGATATGCAATACTTCTGATCATGCTGCTGCAAAATCACTCATTCATTGCAGTCTAGCGCTGTCATCTATATTAAGCTTTAACAAAACATATAAAATAATGACTACAGTAAATATTACAAAAAAATCATGTAATCACAGTCATTTCAATGCGTGGGAAGTTGTCTTAAGACAATACATAACAAAATAAATAGATAGACAGATAGATAAAATGACCTCTCCAGTTCACCCCCACACACAAAACTGTAAATAACATGTTCTAATCCAACACCAAACTATAATGAGCTCTCACCATGATCTTATCTTAACACTTCCCTTAAATAATGAAACATCCTTCCTGTTAGGGCAATTTATAAATCCACTCTTAACTGAAAAAGTATATAATACAAACATCACTCACTTTAAACAGTAGCACACCCTATTAATCAATTTTAACATACATTTCATTAAGAACATATTAAAGGTGAAAACTGCGTAAATGCTAACCTTTCATTCAATATGTAGTTCGCCACACCATTGTCATCAGCAATTTTACATCTAATATGCACATTTTGTTCCTTGGCTATGTTATAGAAATTATAATAGTACAAACATAAAATGTAAGCAAAAACACTTAGACATGTTGGACATTATCAACCCAAATGCAGTTCTACAACTTTATTACAATGTTAATATAAGAATGATCATAAGAAAACTTGTTACAAATTAGCAACAATACACCCAACTAAACTTGGCTTTATAATCAAACATATGCATTTGTTGAACCACAGACAATAATAAATGATGCACTTTAATACGTTTATATCCTACTGAACATCAGCTTCATAAGCTAATATAAACATTTCTAAAATCATTTTTGATGTATATACTATAAATTTCATGAAGCATATCATGTAAAATATTTAGACATTCACATGACATAATATGACAGTCAAGTAATTATTCCATGACTTTCAATTCAATATTGTCCATACTGTGCTTATTAAACTTGCTGTTGTAGAGAACTTCCAATTGCCTATTACCATGCAGTCACCTCCCTCAACCTGGCAAACTGTGCAAGTTCAGATAATAAAGAGAAAAAAATATTTTCAGTGTAATATTGTCTTCAATTTTTGTGATGTACTTCAAATTAAGAACCAGCAGTCATTAATACACCAGCTAGAAATTTACAGCACCCCAACAACACAATCCCACTAATGACAGTCACTCAAAAATGTGTCCCCTAAAGTGACAAGAACATTAACACGGGTCGGAGCCTAGATGGCCAATTGAGAGCAGTGAATTTTGAGAGCTCCATAAACTAGTATAATAATATAGGAAAATGTTGTTATTTTCAAGTTTAAAATGTTAGCAATCTATAGTAAATTACTAAACTACATAAATAGCAATTTTGGTGGAAATATACAAAAATTTTCCTGTCAAGTAACTTGGACATATATTGAGTCACTGAATATGAACAACTCAAGGAATTCTCATCCAGATGCTGCTTTGAAAAAAGAACTGCAATTGATGACATCTACCTTACAGGAACTATCTTTGAAGATGGATGGCTTTAAAAATGACTTAGAAAACCTCAAATTAAATTCTCAAAAACAGACTGATACTCTTAAGGAACTATTATAGCAACCAACACCGTACAAAAATAACAAATATAGAAACTTCTCTAAATGACAGTGAAGGGAGACTCAAAGAGGAAGAATTCCAAAAAGAATTTCTGCTTAAACAGAATACATGACTGCCTAACAAAATAGATGACTTAGAAAACAGGGAAAGGAGAAACAACATAAGGATCTTTGGTCTGACTGAAAACACTGAAGGAGAAGAAATTATTTCATTATTAACAACCTGATTCCTGAATTTTTAGACTTGAAAGAGGGACTTTCATTTGGAATTGAAAGGGCGCACAGAGCACTGAGGAAACCTGCTTCTAACTCAACAACTACTCCACCTAGATCCATAGTTATAACATTTCTTTCATTTCTGGACAAGGAATTAATATTAAAATCTGCTTGGAGAAAATCACCCTTAAAATACAATCAAAGCCTGATAAGGTTTGACAATGATTATTCTTTCAGAATACTATAAGAAAGGAAAAAAGTCTGGGCAATAATAAAACTGTTGAAACAAAACAACATTAAAGCACAGCTGGCCTTTCCAGCAAAGATAAAAATACTTTTTGCCAATGAGATGAGAACCTTTAATGACTTGGAAGAAGCTCAAAAACAACAACATAGTGTCTATCCCAGAAGAAATGGAATGGATGGCCCTGACTCTTAAAAGAATAAAAGAAACAAATCCTTGGACTGATGCTAGACAGAAGAAACAAAAAACTGATTCCAAGATAGCTGTCCCAAAAAAATAACTTTACAACTACATCTCTCAAAATATCAACTGATATTTTTTTTGTTTTAAATTGACTGTTCTTTGTGGAGCTTTTCTCCTCGGGCCTCTACTGAAAAT
Source organism: Protopterus annectens (assembly GCF_019279795.1). Lineage (NCBI taxonomy): Eukaryota > Metazoa > Chordata > Ceratodontiformes > Protopteridae > Protopterus > Protopterus annectens. The sequence goes on from NC_056735.1 coordinate 165,736,583, forward strand.
GGACATATATCCAGCTAGACTAGCCCGGTCAACAAATGTTAAATAAATAAATAAATAAATATGGTACATCACTTGTCATCTGTTCTTATTTTTTAAAAAAGAAGGGTTTCTTAAAAAACTGAGAAACTGTAATGATTTATTCAGAATGTTCAAAGAGTCCAATAATTCTTCACAAACAAAGGTAGGTCAAAATGTGTTACTATTTACATTCTATATAAACCAAACAAAACAATTCAACAAGGTACCATCCATCAGTGTTCAGACTCAAATGTAACACATTAACATCATATATAATAGCAGTAATAGTAGAGTGTTTTGAAAAAACATGCTGTCATGGAGACTAATGCCTTCTTCAGTTAAAATATGATTTAGAAATGTCATGTACATCCTGGTTAAATAATAGCAGCAAGCTTATTACAAATATCATCATTATTCTGTCTAAATATAGTTAATATCAATTATAGCAGGTATCACATCTATGAGTGCTGTTTGATCAGTCCTGATATGGTGTGCGTGGATGCAGCTGTCTGGCAGCTAGTACAATTGTCATTATTATTCTGTCTAAACATAGTTAATATCAGTTATGACAGGTATCATAGCTTCGAGTGCTGTGTGATCAATCCTGATATGGTATGCATGGATGCAGCCGTGTCTGGCAGCTAGTACAAATGGCATTATTATTCTGTCTAAACATAGTTAATATAAATTATGGCAGGTATTGTAGCTTTGAGTGCTGTTTGATTAAGCCTGACATGGTGTGTGTGGATGCAGCTGTGTCTGGCAGCTGTTGTATGTTGCTGTTTTCGTCACCGGGAATCTGTGGGTTGTGGCTTGTGATCGAGGTTTACTGATGCTTGTATATTAGAAAGAGATATTTAGTGTTTTAGCCTGGATCCAGGGGAAGGGGTGGAGAAAACTGTGATTTGGGATATTTTGGCAGAGAATAGGTTCATAGGTTCATAGGTTCATACTAGGCTATCTGCCCTAGGGCATTTATAAGCCTAGCCAGAATGTGTTTGGCTTTCACCACCCATTTTAAATTTATTTTGCTATGCCCTTTTTCGAGGTTAGTATACTGTGCCTCTGTCTAACAGTGACACAGAAGTGATACCCAGGGTAAACCTACGATCTCCCATCCACTCATCAAGATTCCTCTTGAAGAGAGTCAATGAGGGACTCTGCCTAACCTGGACTGGGATTTTATTCCAGAGTGAAGGGAGTCTCTGGGTTATGAATCTGTCCCTCCAGCATGTCCTATTTATTTCAGTGCTGAGGTTCAAGTCTCGAGCTCGAGCTTCGATGGGATTTGGATTTTCTGAGGTGCAGCATGTCCATTAATTCTGGGTTGGACATGGCTTTATACATCAGGCACAGATCGCCTCTGAACAGACGGTATGCCACTGAGTAGAGCTGGAGTTTCATTAACCGGGCAGCATATGGCATCTGTTTGAGCCCTTTGATCCTCTTGGTGAGGTACTTTTGGGGTCTTTCCAGTTGCTGCAGGTGTCTGGTAAGGTACATCCCAAAAGGGGCATTGTACTCAATAATGGGCCTGATGAGGGATGAGTAAAGAGGCACGATGACCTCCCCTGATCTAGATGTGAATCCCTTCATGATTAGGTGGGCTATATAAAATGTTTTTCTAACCACTTTGGCCACGTGGTTGTCAAATGAGAGATTGCGATCAACTTGGGTCCCCAGGTCCCTAATTACTTCTTCTGTACTTAATGGATTACCACCTATGTGGTAATTTGTGGCACTTTGTTTTGCCAAAGGGGATGACTATACACTTTTGGCATTCAGCTTGAGGCCATGGCTCTGACACCAGTTGTCTGTTTCTATGAGGCCCTTTTGGAGGATGCTTGTGTCGGCTGGAGAGTCGATTATGGTGCCCAGTTTGCAGTCATCTGCGAACTTGGTCAGCCACAGTCCTTCCGTGTTGGCCTGTACCTCCGAAAATATATACCGAACAAGAGAGGTCCCAGGACTGAGCCTTGTGGGACACCACTTGTAACTGGTTTGGAGTCTGACATGGCTCCAGCAATTCTAACCATGTGGGTTCTGTCCTTGAGCCAGTTTGCAATCCATCTAGTGACATAGGGGTTTATATTTAAGCTGGTGAGCTTATCTATAATGCCCGAGTGGGGTATTGTATCGAAGGCTTTTGCGAGGTCCAGGTAGGCTGTGTGGACCACCTTCCTCTCGTCAATGGCCTTGGTGACTGTTTCAAAGAAATAGACCAGGTTTAAGAGGCAGGATCTGCCCTTAACAAAGCCGAACTGGGTAGGATCCAGTGTCTGTAGGTCCCCAATATCTTTATTTATGAGGTCCATGATGATCCTTTCCATAGCTTTGCAGACCAAGCTAGTCAGGCTTATGGGGCGATAGTTTCCAGGATCCGTTGAGGCACCACCTTTATGGAGAGAGACCACTGTTGCTGTACGCCACTCTTTGGGCACATATCCTGTAGTAAGGCTGAGATTGAACAGTAGTTTTATGTTTGAGTTTAGCTCTTCTTGGAGTTCATGTAGGGCGCAGCCGGGACACCGTCTGGTCCCATTGATGCTGTGTTTTTGCTTTGGAGAGGGCTCTTATCTGAGCATCTGAGATGTCAGGGGGGCAGCACTCTGCTGGGATAGATATTTGCCCTTTTGGTGGGGAGGGGGGAGAAGTTTGTGCTGAACCTGTCAGCTAGGATGTTGGCAATGTCTATGGGTTCGGTGTATTTTTTGTCATTTTGGACTAATTCTGAGCATATCTGGGAATTACCACCCAGGTTCCTGACATAACTAAAGAAAGCCTTGTGATTATCCTTAGTGTCCTGTGCAATTTTTCTCTCGAAGCTGGCCTTAGACAATTTTATGAGTGCCCGTAGTTTTTTGCTAATACAGATCAGTGATGCCTTCCCTTTTTGGGATTTTGCTCTATCATTTAGTAGCTTCCTCTTTCTATTGTATAGTTTGTTTATGGCTGGGGTCCACCAGACAGGACGTCTGCCTTTGGAGGATTGGGTCTTGGTTTTATTTGGGATTGCATGATCCATGCATTCCTGAAGGTGTTCATAGAATGCGTTTATAAAGGATTCTGCGGTCTGGGCCATATTTTCCACAGGCCCGGGGGCTTTAAAGGATTCCACCTCGGTTTTGAGGAGTGTGAAATTTGCTTTACAGAAGTTTTTCACTGTAGTTTTCTGGGCAGGGGGTGGGGTCGGGATGTGAATATCCAGTGAGATTAGTTTATGGTCTGATCTTGTTTATACATCTGCTGAGTGAGAGGTGGGAAGGGTGGAAGAATGTGTTATCTCTTGTTGTGGCGGCTTGTTGGGAGGTTTTTTTTTATCTGTTTGCTCTCTGTTCTTTTCCTGGCTGCTGCCTTGCTTGAAAGGGAGAGAATTTAGGCCTGAAGTTGCAGTGAAGTGAAGCTTTGCTTCAGGTGCATTGCGAGCCTCTGATATGCAGTACGCAGACACACTAACAGAAACAGATGCCCTCAGGTTGCTATGGTAAAGAAGACAGAGTGACAATAATGCTTAATCGTTCTGAGGAGCCTCCAAGATGAATCTCGGCAATGAAGTTTTTGGTTTAACAAAAAAAAAAAAAAAAAAAATGTATATATATATATATATATATATATATATATATATATATATACACACACATAGGTTCATAGGTTCATAGGTTCATACTAGGCTATCTGCCTGAGGGCATTTACAAGCCTAGCCCATAGTTTTGTGGCTTACGCCACCCCTTTAGTTTGGGGAACTATGCCCATTATTTTGCTGTGCCTCTGTCGAGCAGTGACACTGAGGTAATCCCTGGGGTATATCTGCGATCTCCCATCCATTGGTCAAGATTTCTCTTGAACAAGGCCAGCGAGGTGCTCTGCCTCACATATACCGGGATTTTGTTCCACAGCATAGGGAGTCTTTGGGTGATAAATCTATCCCTCCAGCACGTCCTATTAATAGCCGTGTCGAGGTTTAAGTCTCCCGCCCTTGTGGCTCTGATGGATCTAGATTTTTTGAGGTGAAGCATGTTCATCAAAATCTGGGTTTGACATGGCCTTGTATGTCAGGCACAGGTCACCTCTGAGCAAGTGGCGACTGAATAGAGCTGGAGTTCTTTCAGTCGGGCAGCATAGGTCAGATTTTTGAGACCCTGTATCCTTTTGGTGAGGAACTTTTGTGGCCTCTCCAGCTGCTGCAAGTGTCGGGTCAGATACATTCCGAATGGGGCATTGTACTCAATCATTGGTTTGATGAGTGATGAGTATAGGGAGACTATGACCTCCCTTGATCTAGATGTGAATCCCTTCATGATAAGGTGGGCAATATAGAAGGTCTTCCTAACTACTTTAGCAACATGGGTGTCGAATGACAGGCTGCTGTCAACCTGGGTCCCCAGGTCCCTGATAACTTCTTCTGTGCTCAGTGGATTGCCACCTATATGGTAGCTAGGGGTAACCTTGTTTTTCCCGAAGGGTATGACTATGCATTTTTTGGCATTTAACTTTAGGCCATGGCTCTGGCACCAGCACTTGTTCAGAAAAAAAAAAAAAAAAAAAAAAAAAAAAAATTCATCTGCTTTTACTGTACTTGTGTTTTTACCTACTTCTTTTTACTTTTGCATCATCTTAAAATACTCAATTGTATTTATTACTGCTTGGTGTAACTCATTCTAAGCCTTTTGGTTTAAACACTTGGGCTTCGGACCAGTTAGTTGTTTTGCACTGAGAGGGTTTGTGGTCTGCACTGTTGTGGCAGAACAGGTAGCTTACGTCCTTCTAGGTTGAGAACTGCTGATTGAGGGCTCAGTGTCTGTTATTCTAAAAGTGTATTAATTCTGGTTTAAGCACTTGGGCTTTCAAGCCAGTTATTTTACATTAAGAGGGTTCGTGGTCTGCACTCTTGTGGGAGGAGAGGCTGGACTCTGCCGTTCTGAGCTGGGAATTTCTGGTTAAAGGCTTATAGTGCATGCATATCTGAACTGTTTCTTACTGAAGTTGGTGCCTTGTTTGCTGTGGCATAGACTGGATTCGGGCCTGCTGGATCTAGCTTTGTTTGTGTAACTTGAGCACTAATCCAGACATTCTCTAAAGTATTCAATGGTATTTATTACTGCTTGGTTGTAACTTGATTAAAGTGTAGCTATCATTCAAGTCTTTTGGATTAAGCACTTGGGCTTCAGACCAGTTGTTTTACATTAGGAAGGTTTGTGGCAAGCACTGTGGTGGCAGGACAGGTAGCTTTCATCCTTCTAAGTTGGGAACTGCTGATTGAGAGCCCAGTGTCCAAGTGTATTAGTTCTGGTTTAGGCACTTGGGCTTCAGGCCAGTTATTTTACATTAAGAAGGTTCGTGGTCTGCACTCTTGTGGGAGAAGAGGCTGGACTCTGCCCTTCTGAGCTGGGAATTTTCTGGTTAAAGGTTTATAGTGCCTGAATATTTGAACTGTATCTTACTGAAATTGGTTCACCTTGTTTGCTCTAGCATAGACTAGATCCAGGCCTACTGAATCTAGCTTTGTTATATGCTTGTTGTTTGTTTGCTTGTTATTTCCCTGGAAGCTAATTCCACCTAATACGCAACTTCTCAGCTTCTGTGGATCACTAGTGATATCTGCATTGCTTACTGTACTTATTTCCTTGTTTCACTTGAAAGAAAGTTACTGTTTGTCGTTTTTGCATTTAGTTACTTGTAACACATTGCACTCAAGTTACCTGGCACTTGCTCACTAAAGCAATTATATAAGTCAGCACTAAAAATTAAAAGCACTACACCCTCACTCCCCACTGGCCCTTGTTTTCAATTAAGGATTTCCCAATATTATTCTAGCATGTCCAAAGGTCAGTTGTCAATCTCCTGTCCGGTCCAGGTGGTGAATCTGGGAATCTTGAGGCAATGTTATAACTGCCTCATGTACACAGACAACCCTCTCCTCCTCCCACATAACACAAATACTTGCGAGATGCAGCTATTTAGCCAAACTGGAGGCTGAGCTCTCTCAACTCAGGACTGGCAAGACCAGACAGGAGGAGAAGGCAACTACACACACCACAAAACCAGCCTCACATAATGCTACCACTCCACTGAATCAAACACATAAACACACAAAGACATACTCGGAGGCTCTGAGTAAAAATTTACCTAAACAGCAGAGGCCTCCAAAGCAGACACCCAAACAACTGCTACCTCAAGACACCCCACAAGCAACACATAAACCACAAAAGCAGTGTGCAAAGCAGTCACAGCCCTTAAGGCCAAATACAACACCAAACATACTTGTCATAGGTGACTCCATAGTCAGACACACTGCGTCCCACTCACCAGGCTGAACAAGGAGAGGGTCACAGTAAGCTGCCTATCGGGCGCTAGAATCCGCCACATAACACAAGCACTCGGGTCACTCCACGGCAAGTACAAATATGACACAGTCATTGTCCATGCTGGTGTGAACGACCTGAGACGATACCTCCCTGGACTACATGAAAAGAGACATAGAGGAGCTCTCTGATTATGTAGCCCAGGCAGGTATGACCCTAACCCTGAGCAGTATCCTTCCTTCACCAAGAATGATGCCACAATATAGAGACAAGATGATCAGCTTTAACAATTGGCTTAATGTCTGGTGTCATTCAAAGGGGATCCAGTGTCTGTCTGCCTGGGATGACATGCTTGACAAGCCACGCTGCTCAAGGGACGGCTTGCACCTGTCACCCCTGGGATTCGGATATTGGCTAAAGCTCGTGCCACCCCCATAGTGCCTTTTTAGGCAAGGCTCAAATTCTAAACCTACCACCCTAGAAAACAAAAATGGGAAGAAATTGAGGGTAATGCTGCTCAATGCCAGAAGTCTAAATCTCAAAATGCACGCACTCGAGGCCCTTCTCAGTATGGAGAACATCGATGTCTGTGCTGTAACTGAAACCTGGTTCAAGGCTCCTGAGAGCACCCGGCACTATTAGGTTTTACCTCATATCATGCGTTCGGCCCCAAAACCCGGACCACTCCACAAAAGGAGGGGTGTATCCATATTCATAAAGGATACTCACACCTCCAGGTTGGTGGCAACGCATGAAGCTTGAAACCATCCAGGTGCAACTAACCATAGGCAAAACTGCTCTACAAATTGTAGCATGCTACAGGCCACCCTCTCAAACTCAGGAACCCCACACAGCCTTCCTGAAGACACTGGAGGGTATAAATGTATCTCCAAACACCATCATATTGGGTGACTTCAACTACCCGAATATAGACTGGGAACATTACTCAAGCCCTAACTTTCTAGCCCAACGGTTCCTGGAGTTCATAAATTCAAATGCCATGGAACAGCTAGTTACTGTTCCCACGAGAGGAGAAAATATACTAGATCTCATTGTCACAAACATGGGGACAAAATGCTCCACACCGAAGTATATCCCTCATTGGTGAGATCTGATCATAAACTAATCTCACTGGAAATCCACATCCCCCACCCCAAACAAAAAGACCATAGTGAAGAACTTCTCTAAAGCAAACTTCACACTACTCAAGACTGGTGTGGTATCCTTCAAGGCCCCTGAGTCAGAGGAAACCACAACCCAAGCTGCGGAAGCCCTTACAAATGCCTTCTATGAACACCTCCAGGACTGCATGGATCAGGCAATCCCAAATAAAACCAAGACTCTTTCCACAAAGGGCAAGCGTCCAGTCTGGTGGACCCCAGCCATTAACAAACTTTACAATAAGAGGAGAAAGCTATTACATGATAGAACAAAATCCATAAAAGGAAGTCACCCCTGATCATTATTAGTAAAAAATACGAGCACTCATAAAATCAACTAAGGCCAATTTTGAGAGAAAAATTGCCATGGATTCAAAGGACAATCATAAGGCCTTTTTCAGCTATGTTAGGAACCTGGGTGGAAACTCCCAGATATGCTCAGAATTAGTCCAAAATGATACAAAAATCACTGAACCCACAGACATTGCCAACATACTGGCAGACAGGTTCAGTGCAAACTTCACCCCCTCTCCCCTAAAGGAGAGATAACTATCCCAGCCGAGTGTAGCCTCCCGGACATCTCAAATGCAGGTGAAAGCTGCTCTCTCTAAAGCTAAAACACAGCATCAATGGGACCGGATGGTGTCCCCGGCTGTGTGCTACACGAGCTAAATGAGGAATTAAACCCGCACATAAGGCAGCTGTTTAATCTCAGCCTTACCACAGGATACGTGCCCAAGGAGTGGCGTCACGGCAACTGTGGTCCCACTCCACAAAGGTGGCCTCACGGACCCTGGTAATTACCCCCATAAGCTTAACAAGTCTAGTCTGCAAAGCTATGGAGAGGATCATAATGGAGCTCATAAACAAAGATATAGGGACTTGCAGACATTGGACCCGACCCAGTTTGGCTTTGTCAAGGGAAGATCATGCCTTTTGAACTTGGTCGACTTCTTGAAATAGTCACCAAGGCCATTGATGAGGAAAGGCAGTCCATACAGCCTACCTTGACCATGCAAAGGCTTTGACACAATACCCCACTCGGGTATTGTAGAAAAACTTACCAGCTTAAATGTAAACCCATATGTCACAAGATGGGTTGCAAACTGGCTTAAGGACAGAACCCACAGGGTTAGAGTTGCTGGCGCTGTGTCAGACTCCAAGCCGGTCACAAGTGGTGTCCCACAGGGCTCGGTCCTTGGCCCCTATTGTTTGGCATCTACTTCTCAGAAGTACAGGCCAACATGGGAGGACTTTGGCTGACAAAGTTTGCAGATGACTGCAAACTGGGCCATAGTGGAAAGTGCATCGGACACGGATATCCTTCAGAAGGGACTCACGGAAACAGATAGCTGGTGCCAGAGCCATGGCCTGAAGTTAAACGCCAAAAAATGTATAGTCATACCCTTCGGGAAAAACAAGGTAACCCCAAGCTACCATATAGGTGGAAATCCACTAAGCACAGAAGAGGTTATCAGGGACCTGGGGACCCAGGTTGACAGTGGCCTTTCTTTTGACACTCACATTGCTAAAGTGGTTAGAAAGACCTTCTACATTGCCCACCTGATCATGAAGGGATTCACATCCAGATATAGTGAGGTCATTGTTCCCCTGTACTCTTCACTTATCAGACCAATGATCGAGTACAATGCCCCATTCGGGATGTATCTCACCCGACATCTGCAGCAATTGGAGAGACCCCAAAAGTTCCTCACCAAAAGGATAAAGGGACTCCAAAATCTGTCATATGCTGCCAGATTGAAGAAACTCCAGCTCTATTCAGTCGCATACCATCTGCTCAGAGGTGACATGTGCCTGACATACAAGGCCATGTCCAACCCGGAATTAATGGACATGCTCCACCTCAAAAATCCAAATCCACCAAAACCACTAGAGCAAGCGACTTAAACCTTAGCACGGATATAAATAGGACGTGCTGGAGGGATAGATTTATCACTCAGAGACTCCCTATGCTGTGGAATAAAATCCCGGTCCATGTGAGGCAGAGCACCTCGCTGACTCTGTTCAAGAGAAATCTAGACCTGTGGATGGGAGATCATAGGTTTACCCCGGGAATCATCTCTGGGTCACTGCTGGACAGAGGCACAACAAACTAATGGGCACAGTATTTTTTCATATAAGGGGTGGCGTAAGCCACAATAATTTGGGCTAGGCTTATAAATGCCTTAGGGCAGATAGCCTAGTATAAACCTATGAACCTATGAACCAGTTATCCGTTTCTGTGAGACCCTTCTGAAGGATATCTGTGTCAGATGTGTTTTCGACTACGGCACCCAGTTTGCAGTCGTCTGCAAACTTTGTCAGCCATAGCCCTCCTGTGTTTGCTTGTACTTTGGAAAAGTAGATGCCAAACAAGAGTGGGCCCAGGACTGAGCCCTGTAGGACACCACTTGTGACAGGCTTTGAGTCTGACATGGCGCCAGCAACTCTGACCCTGTGGGTTCTGTCACTCAGCCAGTTTGCAACCCATCTTGTGATGTATGGGTTAACATTTAAGCTGATGAGTTTTTCAATGATACCCGAGTGGGGTATTGTATCAAATGCCTTCGCCAGATCGAGGTAGGCTGTATGGACTGCCTTTCCCTCATCAATGGCCTTGGTGACTGTTTCAAAAAAGTCAACCAAGTTTAAAAGGCATGATCTGCCTTTGACAAAGCCAAAATGGGTTGGATCCAAAGTCTGCAAATTCCCTATGTCTTTATTTATGAGATCCATTATGATCCTCTCCATGGCTTTGCAGATAAGGCTTGTCAAGCTAATGGGCCGGTAATTTCCAGGGTCGGTGGAGGCACCGCCTTTGTGAAGTGGGACCACAGTCGCTGTGCCACTCCTGGAATGTATCCAGAGGTGAGACTACGATTAAACAGCTGTCCTAACTGTGGGTTTAATTCCTCGTTGAGTTCGTGGAGCACACAGCCGGGGCACCATCAGGTCCCATGGATGCTGTGTTTTTTGCCTTGGAGAGAGCAGTTCTCACTTGGGCGTTAGAGATGTTTGGGGGGCTGCAATCATTTGGTATAGATATCTCTCCTTTTGGGGGGGAGGGGGGGGAAGTTAGCACTGAACCTGTCAGCCAGTATGTTGGCAATGTCTGTAGGATCAGTAATCTTCACATCATTTTGAACTAATTCTGAGCATATCTGGGAGTTTCCTCCCAGGTTTCTAACATAGTTAAAGAAGGCCTTATGATTGTCTTTTGAGTCTTTAGCTATTTTTCTCTCAAAATTTGCTTTGGATGATTTTATGAGAGCTCTTAGTTTTTTACTTATAGTAATCAAAGGTGTCTTACCTTTTAAGGATTTTGCTCTATCTTGTAGTAGCTTCCTCCTTTTGTTGTAGAGTTTGTTTATGGCTGGGGTCCACCAGACTGGACGCTTGCCTTTGGTACAAAGAGTCTTTGTTTTGCTTGGGATTGCCTTATCCATGCAGTCCTGCAGGTGCTGGTAGAAGGCATTTGTAAGTGATTCAGCGGCCTGACTACTGTTTTCCACGCTCGGGGCCTTAAAGGAGACCACACTAGTCTTTAGAAGTGTGAAGTCGGCTTCGAGAAGTTCTTTACTGTGGTCTTTTTTATTTCAGGTGGGGGTGGGATGAAGACCTCCAGCGAGATTAATTTGTGATCTGATCTCACCAGTGAGGGGTATACTTCCGGTGTTGAACATTGTGCTCCCATGTTCGTGATGATGAGATCAAGTATGTTTTCTCCTCTTGTGGGGATGGTGACTAGTTGTTCCATGGCATTTGAGTTTATGAATTCCAGGAACTTTTGGGCTAGGGTGTTTGGGCTTGAGTAGTGTTCCCAGTCTATATTAGGGTAATTGAAGTCACCTAGTATGATGGTGTTTGGAGATACATTTATTCCCTCCAGTGTTTTCAGGAAAGCCATGTGAGGTTCCTGAGTTTGTGAGGGTGGCCTGTAACATGCTACAATTTGCAGAGCAGTCTTGCCTATGGTTAATTGCACCTGGATGGTCTCCGCTGCATCGTGCGTTGCCACCAATCTTGAGGTGTGGGTGTCCTTGATGAATATGGATACCCCCCTCCTTTCTTGGTATTGTCCGGATTTTGGGGCGGAGCATGATATGAGGTAAAACCTGATAGTGCTGGGGTGCTCTCAGGAGCCTTGAACCAGGTTTCTGTCACAGCACAGACATCGATGTTCTCCATACTGAGAAGGGCCTCGCGTGCATTATGAGATTGAGACTTCTGGCATTGAGCAGCATTACCCTTAGTTTTCTTCCATCATTGTGTTCTAGGGTGGTAGGTTTAGTATTTGAGCCTTGCCTAAAAAGGCACTATGGGGTGGCAAGAGCCTTTGCCAATATCCGAATCCCAGGGTGACAGGTGCAAGCCATCCCTTGCGAAGCAGCGTGGCTTGTCCAGCATGTCATCCCAGGCTGACAGACATTGGATCCCCTTTGAATGACACCAGAGTTTAAGCCAATTTTAAAGCTGATCATCTTATCTCTGTATTGTGGCATCATTCTTGGTGAAGGTAGGATACTGCTCAAGGTCAGGGTCATACCTGCCTGGGCTACATAATCAGAGAGCTCCTCAATGTCTCTTTTCATGTAGTCCAAGGAGGTGCCTGAGGTCGTTACACCAGCGTGGACAATGACTGAGTCATACTTGTACCTGCTGTTGAGAGACCTGAGTGCTTTGCTATGTGGCGATTCTAGCACCCGACAGGCAGCTTACTGTGACCTTCTCTTTACTCAGTCTGGTGAGCGGACGCCAGTGTGTCTGACTATGGAGTCACCAATGACTAGTGTGTCTGGCATTGTGTTTGGCCTTAAGGGCTGTGACTGTTTGACACTCTGACTGTGAGGTCTATGTGTTGCAGGTGTTGTGTTCTGAGGTGGTAGTTGTTTGGGTGTCTGCTTTGGTGGCCTCTGTTGTTTTGGTAGATTTTTGATCAGCGCCTCCGAGTATGTCTTTGTGTGTTTATGTGTATGATTTGAGGTTGTGATGGTACTATGTGAGACTGGGTCTATAGTGTGTGTGGTAACCTTCTCCTCCTGTCTGGTCTTGCCAGTCCTATGTTGAGAGAGCTCAGCCTCCTGTTTGGCCGTATAGTTGCATCTCTCGCATGTATTTGTGTTTTGTGGGAGGAGGAGAGGGTTGTCTGTGTACATGACCTCAATATTCCCAGGTTCACCAGCTGAGCAGGAGAGGACACTAGAAACTGATCCCTCGACATGCTAGAAGGAATAGACAAAAAAACTTTAAAAGAGATTCCGGGGGATGTGGGTGACCGAGAAATGGGGTTTACCTTTTTGGGGTACTATCTATAACAAGAGTGCTGTATCAAGGTGATAAGTACTGTAGGAGCAAGTGCTAGGTTTTACAGATAGAATATAGTCTACTTGGAGTCAAGTAGAGATGATCTTTTTAGTTATAGGATACGCTGATTAGATCAGTAGTATAGTTCGAGGAAGGTAGTTTTAAGGGAAAATTTGAAGAGTGGACTTTAGGTAGCCCGAATAGTTTAAACCTGCTTAACTAGCCGCTGCCCTAGTGTGCAACGGTGGCAACTCCGTTAAAGCTAAAGCACGCTTTATAGCAGGGGGCTGGAAAAGACAGGAAATGACCCAAAATGGCCAATAAACTACAAGTTACTGCCTTAAACCACTCCTCTAAGGACAAACAGGCAGCTCAGTACTCCCTACTCTCACTGGTGAGTAAAGAAACTTCCCCCTGACCAAACAAGGAAAATGGAGAAACACAGGAACCAAGACAAAGCCCAGGGATCAGCAAAATCTGGTCTCTGGAACACTAGTTAGGAAAGTATGGAAAACAAGGATATTTTTTTGTTTTTTCAAGTTTTTTACAGAAAGGCAGAAAACACAATAAATGCTATAATTTTCGACTAATTGCTATCAAAAGCTAGTACACTTGAGTGTATTAGCCTGTAGTTTAACTTTTAGGCAAAACTTAAACTAGCAAGTGCAGTAAACAGTTTTAGCTTATAAAGACAGTAAAAACAGTGCAAACTTTGATAAAACAAGCAAAAACAGTAGTTGAAAGTCACAAAAGGTCGAAAAAGCCAAGGAAAATACTTAAAATCTGGAAAGGTAGTCTTTTCTGGTCTCTGCTGCTAGAGGAACACTGCTGGCCACCACGAGGAGCTGTGCTGAGTTCTCAATAGCTGGAAAAGCCCGCCAAAATGAGCTTTATAGCAGGGGGCTGTTTTAAACCACAAGTACACATATTGATGGTCTCCCAACACTTCGGTTAGCTCATTAAGTTGATTCTTGATAAAAAAATAAAATAAATAAATAATAAGCGAGATCTTATATTTAAAACTTATTTTGGTCCAAACACATTAAGGACTTACATAAGAGTAGAAGTCTGAGTTATTGTGAAAGACTAAGAGTTCTTGGTCTTATGCAGTACCCTTTGCAGTGGTCTGGGAGGTGATCTTGCTCGGACGTGTTAGGCATATGGGGATAGCTGATTCAAGGGGTGTTTGGGGTTGCCGGGAAGTGCCTGAGAGTTATCAGATTTCCTTTATGGAAATATCAGTGGGAATGGAAGGTGTGTTCAGTGATTCACTGGCAGAGTGGCCACTGCATGGAACAGGCTGGTAAAATGGAACAGGACAAATATTGGTTTGCATATTTTAAGAACAGCCTGGAAACACACTACATGAACTAGTGAATGGTATTCTGGCAAAACTGGATGGGCATTATTGCCCGTGCTTGAAGTACTGATATGTGTGTATGTAAGGATGGAAATATACTTATAACAAATAAGAAACTAGAAGGGTCTCATAATTTAAAGTCTATGGACTATATAAACATGCTTGGTAGGAGCTAATAATAAGAATAAGCATTACAGCTTGTGGTCCTGAAATAACTAACCAACAGCCAAATATATAATTGTCATATAAGATGAAGCAGTCTGCTGAATTTAGATATTAAAGACAGGATTTAATAACATGGGCTTATGTATAATAACACTACTGCCTTAACTTGTCATAAATGACATACACTACATTGAACATCAAGGGGAAGCATGATGATTTTCTTATATAAGTTAATATGCATAACAAGTCATGTAATTGCTTTAACTTGAATTGTAGTTTTTCTAACCCATCTTGACCATATATAATACTTAAGCGCTTACCAAGGTAACTAAAGTTTTATACATGACATTGAACTGACAAAGTTGTTCAAGGGAAACAATAGAAGCCTGAACATGAAATGTCACAGAATGTAACAATCATATTCTGAACAAATAGTATTAAATTGACAATAGACACTCAGTTTAATAACATGGGTATGTGTATAGTAACACTACTGTTTTAACTTGTCATAAATGACATACATTATATTGAACATCAAGGGGAAGCATGATGATTTTCTCATATAAGTAAGTGTGCATAACAAGTCATATAATTGCCTTAACTTGAATTGTGGTTTTGTAACACATCTTGACCATACATAATACTTAAGCTGTTACCAAGGTAACTAATGTTTTATACATGACATCAAACTGACAAAGTTGTTCAAGGGAAACAATAGAAGCCTGAACTAGGAATGTCACAGAATGTAACAATCACATTCTGAGAAAATAGTATTAAATTGACAATAATCACTCAGTTTAACCTTTGCTGGTTATACAAAATAGAATGTTGCTATTTAAATCTAAAAATTTTCAGTATATGCCATAAAATGGCAATTTATGAATATGGAAAGGGAACTTGTAATCATTAATCACATTAAGTACATTTGTTGGTTTTAACCTATAATTTCACTCATTTTATAATAAGAAATGACAGATATGAAAATCCTTATGTGTAGGAAATGGGGGGAAGAGGAATGCACTGATAATTAAAATGCACTAACTTTCATCAATGTTCACATAAAACAACTTGATGTTTTAAGTAAGTTAGCAACAAACAAAGTAATTACTTAAATGCTGGCAAACAATGAAATATAACTTCTGATATATCCAGTAAAATACATTGTATTATAAACATTAGGTATAAATATTATTACCATCTATTTATATTAAGTAATAAGTTTTGAAAGACTTCATCAATAAGGGTGAATATGTTAAATAACTGTGTGCTATAATCTTTTACTGAGGTTTTATATATGATACATCCTACTTTACTATGATTTAATTGCTTGTCATCTATCTTTCATGTTAATATTAATTGCTTATACAATAAGTAGACATTTATATTGTATTAGAATTCTGTCTAATCTGCAATAGTACTTTATCTGTTCAAAATAATATAAATATTGCTTATTCCTATTACAAATATTCTCCATATGATAATTCAATTTATGGAGCTCAGAAGTTCTGGATTGGCAAGGTATGAGTGATAATCTGATGGTCTTAGGTTTATCCATCAGATTAGGAATGATTTTCATTCCATGGCTAGTGCGGATCTTAGTTTTGTTAACATTTATTAATTTAAATTTGTTATTTCATAAAAACATTTTTAGTATGCCTGACCAAAACATTGCTTTATTGGTAAACACTCAAAGTATAAAATTGATAATTTCCTTCAAAAGCTCAAACATATACTTCATAGTTATCAGAGGAAAATGTTTAATAGTCACAATAAAACAAAAAATACATAGTCTAAATAACCTAAGATGGATTTAACTTTATCTTTAAATACCAAGGGATTGAACAATCATAGCAAGAGATCAAATCTACTGAAATATTTAAAACTGAACAAAGCATAAACTGTCTTCCTTTAAGAAACTCATTTCAAAACAAATGACAATTACAAATGAAATCCTAAGAAATATATGATATTGTCGCAATCGACTTATAAGACAAAGACAAAAGGGGTAACCATTTTATGGAAAACAAATGTGATTAACCCAGAAATCATTTATAAGTATTAAGATAAAGAAGGCCTTATGGCATTAGTAATAGTTAAACAGAATAACAGAATATGGACCCTAGCCAATCTATACTGGATCCCAGGCATTGGAACAGGAACTGTTAAAAACACCTGGATTTCATTTCCAATAATTTTAAAGGCAACTTAATATTAAGGGGAGATTTTTAACTGTGTATTTGATATTTCTGAAACTACAAATAAAAGACCGCTGCGTACATCTGCTGTATCAAAAGCTTTAAACAAGTAGGTAGAATAATTTCATCTTGTAGATACTTTCAAATTTAAAGAAGATAAATCTTTGTTGTTTTCCCATCAAGATCACAGATTTGGTACTCAAACTAGAATAGATGCAATATTTGCTGCCCATGACTTACAATGTAAAATCATTAATTTCTCAATCACTCCCTGCCCCTTTTCAGACCACAATTCATTGATACTAAAACTTCAAAATGGGTACTATCCATTAATCTTTAACTCCAGAATTCCAGCATATATAACTAAAATTAAAGATTTCAAACCCTGGTTATCTGAATTACAGTTCTTCTTAGATATTAATTACACCACAGAGATGAATAAAATAATGATATGGGACTCATTAAAAGCTTACATATATGGTAAAACCCTAACTTGGTATAAACAAAAAAAATCAGAGAATGGGATTCTGAATCATTAGATCTACAATCCAAACTTTTGTCAGTAAAAGCTGAAAAAAATCAAAATCATTTGGAGATGAAAAAGAAAGTAGAAGTATTCAACAATAAATACAATGAAATTCTAACACATAAAGATAGTTTAGCTTTATAAAAACTAAAAATGAATACCTTGGCCACTTCTCCCAAATATCTATATAATTTATCCACAAAAATCAAAATACAATCAAAAGCTAATACCATTAAAAGTATCTTCCATGAAAAGAAAGCTAAAAATGTCTCGGATATAGGTGACATTCTTGATGCCTATAGAAATCACTATATGGAACATTTCCAAAAAGAAAATATACATATCGATCAATTAAATCTATATGAAAAAATGTTCTAATATAAAACAAAATACTAGAAAAATTAAAACTAGATCTGCAAGCACCCATATCCTACAAAGAAAATTACAGATACAGTAAAAGAGGGTAAAAATAATAACGCTGCAGGTATAGATGGCATAATTATGGAAATACATAAACTTTTCCTTCAAAGATACTATCCCTCTTCCATAAAACTCTATTAGAAATTCAGTCACAAGCTTTAATACCACCCTCTTGGAGATATTCCTTAATCACACTAATCCTAAAGGAAAACAAATCCCCAAACCTCTGTACCTTATATAGACCTATATCATTATTAAATAATGACTATAAGATATTTATGACAATATTAACTAACAGAATGAAAATACCACTATCCAAAACATTAAATAATGATCAGACTGGATTAATATATCATAGACACACACATGACAATATTAAAAGGATAATTTTTCTTATAGATTATGTTAATAAAGAAAATAAAGAAACACTCATAATTGGCTTAGATATAGAGAAAGCCTTTGATTCCCTAAAGTGGGCCTATTTATTCAAAATCCTAATGCTATTTGAATTTCCTGTATCCTTTGTTCATCTCCTAAAGAATATATATATACAAATAATTTAGTGTATGTCAAGTTAGGTCCTTTTACCTCTGAATCTATACATATAACAAAAGGCACTAAACAAGGATGTCCCATGTCACCGATTCTATTTGCTCTGGCTATTGAAATATTGTCAGATTCAATTCGTAACAATATAAAAATCAAAGGAATAGATGTTTATGAACAATACAATTCTAAAGTAATGATATTTGCTGATGACATATTACTAACATTATCTAATACAAAAGAGGCAGAAGAATTAGATATATTAATTGACAAATTTCACATGACTTCAGGACTCCATTTCAATAAATCAAAATCAACATTTTTATTTTTAAATAAAAAAAGAACTGCAGACTAAGGGGGATCACATCAAAGGGAAACAAGAATCTACCTTAAAAATCTAGGAATTGAGTTATGCAAGGATAATAATGAATTAGTCTGAAAAAACTACAATAATATAATCAATACAATTAAAATCTCTATGGAAAAATGGAACAAAATAATATTAACATTTGAAGATAGACTACAGTTAATAAAAATGGTTTTACTGCCCAAGATCCTATATATAGCCTTGGCAATACAACTGCTACCAGAAAGGAATACACTTAAAGAAATAAATTTGTGCCTAATAAAATTTTTATGGTTTCCCAAAAGAAACAGAATGGCTTTAATACATCATATCAGACCATGGAAACAGGGAGGATTAAACTTTCCTGATATAAAAACATATATTAAAGCATCAATATATAAAACAATCTCAGATTGGATAAGTCCAAATTACTCTGCAAATTGGAAATAATTACTAACTGTAATATCAATAAATGAATTTGATTTACAACATTTTCAAATAACAGATAAAAACAATTTGCCATGGCGCACATTATGTATTAGTATGCAATATAACATAACTAAAACCACTAAAACTCATATGATTAATTATTACATTGACTCATTTAGGAAAATTACTAATGCAAATATAGATTTAAAAATCTGGTTTGATCTTTTAACACCATTTATAGCCACAAAGAACTTTCCACATAAAATATATAGATAAATTATTAATTCTTGGGAACATAAAGGATTTGTTTGTTGGCTCTAGTGTATCAAAGAACTAAAATTTTAAATATGCAAGTAATAAAAACAACATACAAAATTCCACAACAGGACTGTTTAATTTTACAGAGTATTCTGTCATATTCACAAGATTTAAGTAGAATAATAATAATACAATTCTTCATTTAAAGAAATACCTAAATTTATGAAATACATATATGAAATCATGTATAATGACTTTGGCATGGGAAACAGTATTTCAAAATTTTACAAAATATTGATAAACTATAAAAGAAAACCCAAAACCTCATATTGGAAATATATAACAAAAGGACACTCAATACAGTTAACTGAAAATATTAAAACAAATATCTTATTATCAATAAAATATACATACTTTACACAATACTGGAAAGTTTTTAATTGGAAATGCTTGCACAGAGCATTCTTAACCCCAGATAGAATCAGTAAAATTAGTTCTTCCATAAAAGGAATATGTTGGAGATGGGAGCAAGTACACAGTGCAGACTGGAACCACATTTTCTTTGATTGTGTCAAAATTAAGCCATTTTGGAATGGTATTAATAACTTTCTACAAGCTTTATTTAATGACTCATTTTATTTAACTAAAGCTCTTGTATTATTAAATGTGAACGAAGGTCCTCATTTGAATAGGTCAAACGTGTCTAGTATGGACTATACTTGCAATTTCAAGGAAATGTATAACAAGAAGATGGAATACAAACACAATACCAACTTTGGAAGACTTCTACAGCTTACGGAAGACCACAGCATTACTGGAAATTAAAATTAAAGAACTAAGATTTTATCCAAAGCTATTTATCGACAACCCTTGGGGAAAAGTCTTATCATTGATTGACACTATGCAATAATTGATCAGACACTCTGATAATGGATTGGACATACTTATAAAGTGACTGTATACATTAAGATCTGTTACAGTGTCAGGCTAATGTAATAGTTATTTAATGTATAAATACTATGGAATTCATTCAAATGTATTTTTAAAAAAAAAAATTTTGAGAAAAAAAAGAACATTAACACAGTTTATAGGTATTCTAAGCTTGCCTCACAGCAAGAGGTTCTCTGGTTCGATCCTCGGCTGGGGTGCCTTCTGTGCAGAGTCTGCATGTCCTCCCCGTGGTTGCTTGGGTTTCCTCCGGGTGCTCCGGTTTCCTCCCACATCCCAAAGACATATGCTGTAGGTGGATTGGACACTCTAAATTGGCCCTAGGCATGAGTGTGTGCATGCGTGTGTGTGCCTTCTGTGGAAGGTTGGGCACCGGGCTGGCAACTCGACACTGTAAAACTCCACTGCTAATCATGAGCGGACAGGTGATCCGCTGTAGTGACCCCTAACCGGGAAAAGCTTAAAGAATAAGAAGATTGGCATTCTAAGCTTACACTTTCACATTGCTAGAAGCTTTGACTTATAACATTTTCAAATAATTGCAGATAACATAGCATTTAAAGTGTATCAAATGAAAGCTTTTGGAATATGGAACTTCCTTTAACCTGACCCTTGATCCTATTACTATAATGAAAGCATCCCTTCCAACATAATCAAACTTAAGAGTCCCACGTATTATGCAGGTCAGTCCAATTTTGTGGTATAGAGGGATAAAGCTCTTATAATGATTCAGACAACCAGAGCTTGACTAGTAGTTCAGGTGCTGGAAGAAGATGGCAGGGATGGGGGTGGGAGTGAACAGTTTAATCAGCTCACCCATCCTCAAGAAGGGAAATTGTGGCCCTCATCTGTCAGTTACTTCTGTACAAGTGTACACTTGCATAATCCTAGATGCTGTAGCCTGAGGATATGCAAATGGTGAGTCCAAGCTGGAAAAGGTATATCTACTGGGTTTGTATGTGGAAGCACACATATGTCAAGGGACAGCATAAGATTTCCCTTTGTGATGCAAGTGCCCATGTCATCCACCAGTGATTGGGTTATGGCTACATCAGAAACTCTTCACATGGCTGTCTATATGACAGCTGTACCACATGACTGTTCTTATCCAATGGGCAAGCAAATTAGTATTAAAAATATTATGCCAGTTTATTTATTTATTTTTATTTGTTAACCTGGTACAACAATGATTCTGAGAGACCATTTTCAGGTTAAGTATGAAAATACAAACTCAGTAAAAGACACATGACATTACACATAGAGATAATTGCAATATGATTACAAACTGAACAGAAAACAACATATTTCACATCTAGGGGTACTTAGGGTGGATATAAAAAGTATACACACCCCTGTTAAAATGCCAGGTTATTGTGATATAAAAAAATGAGACCACAATAAATCATGTCAAAACTTTTCCCACCTTTAATGTGACCTATAACCTGTACAATTCAATTGAAAAACAAAAGAAAAACCTGTTAGGGGTTAGGGGTTGCATAAGTGTGCACACCCTTAAACTAATACTTAGTTGAAGCACCTTTTGATTTAATTACAGCATTAGTCTTCTTGGGTACACACCTGCCATCAATTAAAGAGACTCTGATTAACCCCAAATAAAGTTCAGCTGTCCTAGTAGCATTTTCCTGACATTTACTCAGTTGCCTGCTACAGCAAAAGCCATGGTTCGCAGAGAGCTTATAAGGCATCAAAGGGATCTTATTGTTGAAAGGTATCAGTCAGGAGAAGGGTACAGAAAAATTTCCACAACATTGGCTATACCATGGAACACAGTGGAAACAGTCATCAAAAAGTGGAGAAAATATGGGACAACAGTGACGTTGCAAAGAACTGGATGTCCCTCAAAAATTGATGTAAAGACAAGACAAAAACTGGTCAGGGAGGCTGCCAAGAGACCTACAGCAACAGAAGGAGCTGCAGGAATTTCTTGCAAGTACTGGTTGTGTAATACATGTGACAACAATCTCCTGTATTCTCCATATGTCTGGACTACGGGGTAGGGCTGCAAGGCAGAAGCATTTTCTTACACAGAAAAACATCCAGGGCCAGCTAAAATTTGCAAAACAATACATCAAGTCTCCCAAAAGCATGTGGGAAAACATGTTATGGCCTGATGAGACCAAGGTTGAACTTTTTGGCCACAATTCCAAAAGGTAGGTTTGGTGCAAAAACAAGACTTCACATCAACAAATGAACACCGTCTCCACGGTGAAGCATGGTGGTGGCAGTATCATGCTTTGGAGTTGCTTTTCTTCAGCTGGAACTGGGGCTGTAGTCAAGGTGGAGGGAATTATGAACACTTCCAAATAATAGTCACTTTTGGCCCCAAACCTTTAGGTGTCTGCTAGAAAGATGAATATGAAGAGGAATTCCACCTTTCAGCATGACAATGATCCCAAGCATACGTCCAAATCAACAAAAGAATGGCTTCATCAGAAGAAAATTAAGGTTTTGGAATGGACCAGCCAGAGCCGAGACCTAAATCCAATAGAAAATCTGTGGGGTCACCTGAAGAGGGCTGTGCACAAGAGATGCCCTTGCAATCTGACAGATTTGGAGCACTTTTGCAAGGAAGAGTGGGCAAATATTGTCAAGCCAAGATGTGCCATGCTGACATACTCCTACCCAAGAAGACTGAATGCTGCAATTAAATCAAAAGGTGCTTCAACAAAGTATTAGTTTAAGGGTGTGCACTATTATGCAACTGGCTTATTGTCTTTTTTTTTTATTTTTTCATATTTTTTACCCTAACAGATTTGTTTGTTTTTCAATTGAATTTTACAGGTTCTAGGTCACATTAAAGGTGGGAAAAGTTTTGAAATGATTTATTGTGGTCTCATTTTTTCTATCACAAAAACCTGGCATTTTAACAGCGATGTGCACACATTTTATATCTACTGTATAAAGAGTGTTACATGAGAAGATAATTACAGTCTGCTGACAACCTCAGTACTAAACAGGAAAATCCACAACTTGGAGCATTAGGTTATTTTTATCCATATTTACTAGGATGTCACTTGTGAGAGACCAATTTGCTGTCCTGGTGTTTCTACTCATTCAAAATTCATGCTAGTGAAATGACAGAAGATTGCACTGTTTATGTAGGCTAAGAACTGGCTGAATATTATTTTTTCAAGAAAAATTATTAGAAGTGGCGGGATTGAAATGCATCCAAAATCAGGACCTTTATTTGGTGCAGCGACTTTGGGAAGGGGTGTCAGAACTGTGGACTTCCAAATTGTTGGGGTGATGTTTTGTGTAATG
Organism: Protopterus annectens; assembly: GCF_019279795.1. Lineage (NCBI taxonomy): Eukaryota > Metazoa > Chordata > Ceratodontiformes > Protopteridae > Protopterus > Protopterus annectens. The sequence goes on from NC_056735.1 coordinate 165,759,842, forward strand.
ACTAGGTTAAAATGTTGTGGAATGAATTATTTGGAAGATGTTTACAATGAGATATAAAACAAGACTGAAAATTGTTATCCACATCAGGGGACATCTCCATTTGATCTGTTCTAAGAGTTGTTAGATTTTTTCTTTGCCTGTCTGGAGTAGAGGGGTATATATTTGGATGGTAAAACAAGACTAACAAGGTGGTTGGGTGGTGAGAAATGTAAGGATAGACTGTTTAGTTGTGAAAGGTTGGTGAATTATTTCTTGAGACCTTCACAGGTTAAGTTGCTGTTTTTGGTTGGGATAAGAGTTGAGGGGGATGTTAGCTTCTCAGCAACATCCTGTTATGACATTTACCTATATCCAAAATAATGTTGGGTTTGATATTTTTGGATCTAAGTGCTAAGGCTTTGTGGTATTCAACAGCTTTCTTGGTGAGGGTTCAGAGGTGAATGAATCTGTGTAGATAAGTAGGCTTTAGAGCATTTCCAGTTGGACAAGGTGTCATCTCCCAGCTTTAGAAGAACTTTGATCTCTGGGATGAAACAGTCTTTAGTTTCTGGTTTCAGAATTCTACCAATAAAAGGGAAGTATTTATCCTATGGTATTACTGAGTTTAAGAGGTTGTCTGCTGTTTCCGGGCTAGATCAGTGTAGACTTGGGGGGGACATAGTTGAAGGATTGTAGATCACTAAGTAGTTTTATTTCAGTGTTATTTTGAGATTTTAGGAGGAAAAAGGAGCAGCTTAAAATCACTGCCTTTATAATGAAGATGAATTTAGTGCAGGGGTAGAACTTCCAATGTGGAAATGGTGTTAGGAATGTTGGTTATCGAAAAGGTAAGGATCAAGTGATATCCTGATTTAAGGATCTTTTATGATCTAAAAGAGACCAAGGTCAGCAATTAAGTTGCCAGCATTGGATTGTAAAGGTTGAGGAGGTTTAAAATGATGTCGCTTCGAATTGCACTCTGATTGTGCTTAGGGCTATAACTGATGATTTGTTGTAATGTGTTTTGAAATCTGGTATGGCTAGATACCGCGAGGAAGGTACTCCAAGACAACAAAGAGTTTTGTTGATTTAAATAGGGGGTGTGATATCATTTGCCAGATTAGATCATAGTTGATATGGTGTTTCAGCTGATAGTGGTTGCCTATTTGCAGGTTTGTTTGTATAATAGCATCATGGCAACACTTGATCTAGTTAATGGTCAGTGGCTGTTAATATGCTTATAACCAGGGAAGACATTGTTTACTTGTCTCTTTCAGTTACTGCTTGTATGTCATGGTTATAAGGAAGGTGGCCAACAGCTGTCGGTTATTATTGTCATGTAAACAGACATATAGAGGAGTTGTTCATTTTGAGTATTTGAAAAGAGAAGGATGTCTGGATCTGGACAGACTTCAATCTTAGAAGAGTGGGGGAATAACAGGGAAGAGGTTGTGGAGTAACTTTTAGTCTTTTGTGTTAGTTGATCTTTTAGATGTGATTGCATTTGGAGTTAGGTAACAATGAATTGAGGAGTCTGATGTTCAATTGATGAGGGGTAGTAAGGTGACATTATTGTGAAGATAGCGGGGTGCTGGAAGGGTAGGGTAATGGTGAATGATGTTATAGGCCTGGGGAGTTTAATAATAAATGGCTTAAGGATTATTGTGAATGTGGAAATACTGTTGCAGGAAGGTCAAGAGAATGCTATTAGGATGGTGACATTTCCAGTTCTGTGAACTAAATGTGGAGAAGATTTTGTATGGTGTTTCATGTCACTTTTGGTAGGGTATGTGTATATGACTCATGTCAGATAGAAAGAGAAATTAAGCTGTACGCAGTTTGTTGAGATTTTTTGATGGTGGCAGTCAGTGTATGTTGTGGGATAATTTTGTGTTTGTTGTACTAATGTCTTGAACCTTTACTATAAGAGCTGGTGGGAGATTGCTTTACTTTCCAATAGCATTGTCAGGGAGGCTTCTTTAGACATAAAGTAGTAGGAGTGTAGAGGTAAAGATACCTTAAGTTACATAGTACTTAGTGGAATGATGCACATAGTATGATAGTTAGGGTAGGGATAGTGATCATGTAAGTAATTGTAGGAAGGGCAGCAGTGGCTGGGGGTGGGAGATAAGCAAAGTAGCCACACCTCCATCACTAGCTGGAGTCAATCAGTCTTTGCATGCTCAGATATGTGTACCAGAGCAGCTCGATGGTGCACCTGCTTCAGGAGTAGAACTCTATAAAGGTCACAGCACCTCTAGGTTATAATGAATAAAAGATTTAAAAATTATGTGAACATTATTTCAAGAAACAGGGCCCTGCAATGAAATATCCGGTTTGTCCCAGCAGATTAGTGTCACAAGTTGAGTAGCAATAACAATAACACGACCTCTATTAATGTAGTCAGTAGAACTGCTGCCCAGTGCAAGGACAGAGGAAACACTTTATGTCTACAAGGGCATGCACAAACTAATATTAGAGTACAAACGCACGCATATAATGTCGACAACATACTTGTGTAGCACCCGTCCTGTTTAAGTTAGGCAAATAAGGATATAAAATATAGCCAGTACTTGGCTAGCTTCATCAACCACATGTACAAATTCAGCACACTTGGGTTCGAACAGTTCAGGACTGCAACAGATCTCTTGACTGGGACCCAAGACATGAAACTGGCGAACTTGATAACGAGCATGTGCAAATTCAGTACTCTTAAGTTTGACCAGTTAGGGATTACAGAACCTCTCTGGGCTGTGATCCATGCATGAGCCATGTAGCCAATTGTTGTAAATCTCAAATCAGTTAGGAACTTATCCCATCATACAGTACAGGTGCAACCCCCAAGAAATACTCTTCACCAACATAATTCTTTTGATACCATCAAGTCAAACAAGCAGGACACCAGCCTCCCATATGCAATCTTGATAATGACTTTATCTGACTGTGACATGCCGTTGTTCACTGGAATGTTCAGTAGATTGACTTCTGATCATGATGCTGCAAAAACCATTACCACTTATCTACTGTAGTTCATCATTGTCCAACATAAAGCAAATATTCATTCAGTGTTCTACTTCAAATAAACTTCATCTCCCATGTTCATTACGGAAATGAAATTGTTATTAGTCGCTCATGAACCATCCTCACAGCAAAGACATCACTGAATAAAATCTGCTCAACTGGCCATTGAAATTCTATCCATTTGTTCCATCCCAGCCAGGCAACCACATCACTTTTAGAATCTGACTCCTATACTTCTCCCACCTCAATAATTTAGAAGCAGTCATTACCTTTCCTAGGATCGGAGGCCACCTAGCCTTCAATCTCATAGTCCAAAGAGGATGACAGTCCTTGTAAACTATCCATAATCGATGAAGGAGAAGCAAACAGCTGCATTCCTGAGAGAAAAATACTTCCAACAGCTTGTGCTTTAACTTATTCCATCTACAGACCTTAATGGTGTCCAGGAACAGAGTCATAGGCTGCACAGCAGTCTCAGAGGAAGCATGATCCACCAATAGTGGCCTTTTTACCACCATTATCCTCTTTGTGCCTTAACTTATTCCATCTACAGGCCTTAATGATGTCCAGGAACAGAGTCATGGGCTGCACAGCAGTCTCAGAGGAAGCATGATCCACCAATAGTGGCCTTCATACCACCATTATCCTCTTTGTGCCTTAATTTATTCCATCTACAGGCCTTAATGATGTCCAGGAACAGAGTCATGGGCTGCACAGCAGTCTCAGAGGAGGCATGATCCACCAATAGTGGCCTTTTTACCACCATTATCCTCTTTGTGCCTTAACTTATTCCATCTACAGGCCTTAATGATGTCCAGGAACAGAGTCATGGGCTGCACAGCAGTCTCAGAGGAAACATGATCCACCAATAGTGGCCTTCGTACCACCATTATCCTCTTTCCAAGTTGCCATAAATAAAGTAAAACTTGCTCCTTTTTGTACCATGTGACAAGCTGAACTAAAATCACTCTTGGCTAACTACACACCCTGTCTGCCACAGATGACTGCAGGATGTATGCCCTTCTCAGTGTCTGTGACCTCTTTGAAAAAACAATCGACCCTTTCATCTTAGATTTTGCATATTGCAAACCTTCAAGCCCTTCTTCATCTTCTAAGATACCATTAAGTCTCAGACTATGGCTCCTCAATATGTCTTGCACAGTGCTCCATTTCTGTTCAATGTACACAATTTGACTGCTTATCTCTGTTGTTCTATTCCGTAAACCTACTGTACTGGTAATACTGATTCATAGTCCTCCTTAATAAATCCACTGGAATCATCTCCAGACATCTCAAGGTGCTTTGTATAGCGATTCCGCACACTGAAACCACCTTCATTTGCTGCTGCACAGCTCCCAGACCACCAACTAAATCTATGTTTCAGTGCCGCATAACTGATCAGCATTTGCCTTCTCCCCTCAGTGTTGGCTCCACATTTATGAGATACCAATCACAATTATTCTGATTCTCCACAAGCATCTTTTCTTCTCTTTTTCTTAGATACGATGGCAACACGATGGCAGTGTGGTGTTTGGCATAATGGTTAGGGTGTTTACCTCACAGACACAGGTACATACCTATGAAAACACTACCATTTACACCAAAGCTGCATTTAAAATCATAGTTCAAACTCACAAACACACTTTAATTCAGTTTTACCAGACAGACAGGTGAAAGGGAGTGACCAGACGTTTGAAGCTATGCAAGACATCATCCAATATCTACCCTTACTTCTCACACGCTCATATTAGAATTTGACTTCTCCTTTTACATCTCAACTTCAGGTACCTCCAATGAGGCCACCTTCTGATCATACTACACCCTCCCCCACCCTATTTCTCACAGAAAGTGGCCTCTTCAGCTACAGTATGGAAATAGGTAAATGTCTCATTTTTGGACAGATTTCTTCAACTCACTGCAAATATCACTCAGTGTCATGACTGAAAAGTGACCATCTGGATCTGTGCACTTAACTCATTTGAATAGTCATACCATGAGCAACTGGGAAAAAAGGTGTTTCCTTTATTATTTATTTGATGAGGTTTTCCATTAATCTTTACAACTGATATTTGTCCGACTGTTCAATATCTGAGTATTTTTATGTGTATTGGAGCCAACATTCAAGTAACATATAACATCAGAATAAACTAGCATATGCAATGATGAATCTTCACATTCAAATGCAAAGAGTGGTGAGATAAAATCAATGTCAATCTGAAATGTAAAACATAAAAACGAACCACAATTACAAGTTTAAAAATACACAGATATATTTGAATATTATGCACTCACACATAGGCACACATACACATCACTCTGATGATAACCACAGAGTGTTCTGTTCTTGCAGTTCTATAATGTGCTGCCTTCCAATTGGTCTGCTGGAGTTTTCATATAGCCTATGTATCTGCTACAAATATCCATTTCCTTTTGCAGGAGATGACCTTGGCCACTCCAATAGTTTTTGAAGTACTGTAATTCTTGTATAACCTGCTGTATCATTCATTATAGTGTAGTTTACTTGTAATGTGCACCATATATAGTGTGAAAACCCAGTGCATTTAAGTACACTACTGTTTGATATACACAATGCCAATTGTGTGGGGTGCACAAAAATACAAAATTGTTGGACTCTCAGTGCAATGCAATTTCAGTTTCAGAACATAGGCCAATAGCAAGCATATAAGTGCTAGCAAAACTACATGAAAAACTAACATATGTACAAATTATACACTATATATATACAAATGGTTTACTATCAAAGAACTAAAGCAGGTTCAGAAAAGGCTATAGCATCATAATACCAATCTACTTTGTAAAAATGCATACATATAACAGTATAGAAAAAAGGTTACGTAACTGCAGCAATATGTATAGATACCACAAGCATATTTCAAGTAGGATGCCATGCACTATATCTTCTACTCTAAAAAATCATTGTTTGAGGATGGAGTATTTAACTGGTTCTCCCGCTTCTTCACTGAGAGAATATTTAAAGAAATTAGTAACAGCAACACTTCCAACGCAGGAACATTCCTCAAAGATGTACTATACTATATTACCTTTTTTATAAATAGTACATCTACAGGCCAACCAACAGTTAGTACAACCCTATGTGCAGATAATATTATTATTACCCAGGCTAACTCCAACCCAAAAACTATTACTATGTTAAATAGGAAAAAAGTGTTCCAATCAATATGGAATTGGTATTACTAGTTGTACAAATTAGCCTCAGTGAAACCAAATATAAAACTGCCAACGACGCAGGGTGGGACTATTACCATTGGGACTGCAGGAACATTCCATAATGATGAAACCTAAAGTAGGAATACCCATATGTAACTACTGACTGTTTTAACAGCTCTCTCTCAAAGATCTGTTGCTAAAGTGAGTGTCTCACTCTACTATACTTTATCATTATATCAGAAAACACAACAGATGAGGAGGAGGAATTCCTGTTTATAAAAATTTTCCTCAGTTATTATACACTATTGAATGGTGTCAGAATCCTCCATAAGAGCATTAATAAGACAGAAGTCATATAAAACAACACAAAGATGACAAAAAGCCCTTCTGTAGACACAGTAATCCAAAACGAAAAAAACAAAAGTAGGGCTACCACGGCTCGGAGCATAAAATTTAATGAAGTGCACACAGGATAAACGCTTTCTGAAACAATTCCTTCATCAGATCCATTCAGTTTGTATTTCATCGTGTTGGATCTGATGGCAGAATTGTTTCTGAAAGCACTTATCCGATGTGCACTTCATTAAATTTTATGCTACGAGCTGTGGTAGCCCTACTGTTGTTTTTTTTTCATTTTTAATAAGACAGATGCACAGTTCTTTCCATGTTATTGAGCGGCTTCACGTTCTAAAAATTAAACTAAATTTTACACACCATTTATTAACCTGATGTGGATTCCCCGACTGTAGTGAAGAAACACTGTGACCCATTACATGGCTGCATTAAGGTCACTAAAACTGACACCTGCCCGATAGCACATGGACCTTAAAGTGTTGCAGTCAGAAACTAGACTGAAAATATCTTTTCTTCCTTTATTATTCTGCATTGTGTCTACTCAGCATTCTCAGGTGGGATACATTTGCAATGCTAAACAGCCGGAAGACGGAATGGCAGAAGACTGACCACAAAATGCTGAAATGCAAAACCATGAAAAAACTCGACACACTTCCTATGCAAGGGGGTAAGCCTCCCCTGCACCATCCATGAGTGAGCTGCACCCCCATACCCCCTACTAATTATATATACAAATTCTGGGATCATACTATAGTGGGGAAAGGGCAAAAACCCAGCCCCTGCTGTACTGAAATCTTGTCAACTAACTGTTTTTGACCTTTTGTGGCTGAGCTTCTGCTGTTCCGTGTTTCACCCATTCAGCATTTCATGCGCACCCTCCTCAGGTAAAGCACTGTTATAAATACTGCATCAAACTATTGTTAACTACCCTGCCTAAAACTGGTTAGAAACACATAATATGCTGCCATGAATTATCGTTGCAGTTTTAAAAATTACATTTACTTAGGGCTGATTGTATTCCTTAAGTAGGATCATATCCCGTCACCTTATATCTGAATCCTAGTACTTTATAATACTGCTGTGAAATAAGTAAATTTATTAATTGGTAAGCTGTGTGCATTACTTACATAAAAGTGCTTCACATCTTAGTCTTATTACTGTTGGAGTTAAGAGACACAAAAGGGAAGAGCTGCAAACGCTGAGCTGAACTTTGAGTGGTCCCAGAGCTCATGTATACAAATGAAATAACAATACATCATTGTGGTTAATGTGGTTATAGTTATGTTAACCCATCAATATGTTAAAGGCACATTCTACTTTGTTTGCATTTTATAAGCCCTGCTAAGCACTGCATTAAATTATGTTTGGGTTTTTGGCATCATAACTTTGGTCTCAAATTATCTGTGCATGAAACATAGGAAGCTGAGTGTATTCAAATTAACTGCATCTAACTAGGTTTGAAATACATTGCTGAACATTTGAAAAAGCAGATGCCTTTAACAGTGTTAACAGTGTATGAGACAACTGTGTTATACGGAGAATTCTCACTACTGCATAGAAGACACAATGCTTAGTAAAGGTCACTGCTGTTAAGGTTGAATGATGCATTCATTCTGAAGTAAACAGCCCCTTTTTATTAAATTCACCTGTAGGCTATTGTAATATTCAAGGCCATTTTAAAGAATAAAATACCCTTGAGGTGTTGTCCTGACAGGATTTGTAGGTGCTTCTGTGCTAAGCAAGTGAGTTTATAAGTAACACTCTGAACTGTGCAGTTAAACAAGGGTAGACATTTATGCATCTTTCAAGAATCTGAGCTGTGCTCAGACCTGTAAGGCACTGCTGTTTAAGAATGAAAGCTGCCGAAGTTATCCAGTTATATATGTTTGCAGCTTTATTTGATCATCTCCCATATCACAAATACCCGAGTTTAATACCAGCCCCACACCCTTACCCAGTAGCCTTGGTCCAATAAAAGGTATTACATCACATCTGTATTCCAGGGTATTTGTGATTTCTGCAGCCTCCTGTTAATCTATCTACTACTTACCTACCCCTTCCATCCTATTTCCTTCTCATCCACCTTAATATAACCCCTTTCTAAAACGCTTGCTAAAAGGAAATGTTCCCTGGAGTATTCCTCGGTGCTTCTCATTAGCCATTTACCTCAGTAACCATCAGACAACAAAGTGTCTGATACAAGTTATACAGCTTTTTTATCACAACCATCCTGACCTTGACATTACTAGTTGTCTGGTAAAAACTGAGAGGAGCAAAATATAGAAAGAGCCTGGCAAGCTACCATAGATTTCTGATAGAATAATAGCATATACCTACTTAGTTTAGCCTCCTATATCCAAAACCAAGGCCTGAGATTTGTATTGTGTACAGGCCATACCTGTAGCAGCAGTAAAAGTAACACAGACCACCTTCCCTAGTGATACATCCAGGCATTTCTCTGGGATTATCTTGGTCATACCACTAGGTGTCTAATATTGCCTATTCATATTTATGTTAATAATTTCAAAACAATGCTACCTACATGCTCTTAAAGATTTCACATTAAACCTTACAAGACAGGCAAGATAACTGTACTGACAACTGACGTGCTTGGTATGGCTAAACAGAGATTAAATGCTATTCATATATTATTTATTTATGTTGCCGCAATTTTCATATTTCCCTAAATATCTCAACACCTAAGCAATGCATTCATAATTGCTTAGCCTTGCATTAAGGCTCACAATGGGATGAACAAAATGTCATGACAGTATTTATGTAGCTTTAGTGGTTACTGTGGTACTGTAAGTTGTTTACAAAACAATACAAAATTAATATGTCCTGTATTTATTCTGACTTACAAATTACATTTTTAGAGCTAAGATCTAATTAATGGGGTCTATATTAGCACACCGAACATTCAAAATGTCGAGTGTTCTAATATCGAACCCTGGCAATCGAAAAAAAAACATTGAATATTTGAAACAGCAAATTTTTTCCTAGGGAAAAAAATTTGCTGTTCCAAAACACATACACACAACACAAGCACACCAAACAAACAGCAATCTACACACATACACCTAAACTCTTACACCTAACCCTACACTAAACTATACATACACTACTAACTATCCACTTACCTTAACCCAAACCCTAACCCTAAAGTCCATCACTCTCGCACAGTCACCTCACCCGCACCCTAACCCTAACTCACTTAACCCGCCCTAACCCACATGTCTGCACAATCGCACACTTATCTGACCTGCGCCCTAACCCTAACTCACCTAACCCGCTCTAACCCACACGTCCACACAATTGCACACTTACCTGAACCCGACCCGTAACTTTCCACCAGAGTGCTGAAAATACCGAAGCAACAGAAACAGACAACCAAATTCTTTCCCTAGGGAAGAATTCGGTTTCCTGTTACTTCGATATTTTCAGCTGAAAATGGGTCGATATTAGAACACTCGATATTTCAAATTTTCGGTGTTCTAATATAGATCCTAATTAATGTTATCACTGTAAAGTTTTTTTCTGAAGAGTATGCTATTTACATATCTTTATTATCATTTATGGTTTTACAGATATGAACATTTGTTTGAACTGTAAAGATATAACTTGATTTTGACAAAATGATCAGGATGCAAACATTGGAAGTTAGTGTCTAAACTTCCAGAGCTCCATTGCGGGGAATTTAAACTACTTGAAGACCCAATCCTTGATTTTGCTACTCAAATGAAAATATATAGAAATCAACGTGTGTTTCCTCAGCAGTTCCCTAACGTTCAGTTCCATTCAGACTGCAATCTCAAAGTCACCTGACATGGGCAAACTGGCAATTATTGTAATTTTTAATAAATATTTTAATCAGTCCAGCTGGCAAGGGCAAGCATGGCTTTGTAATAATTAGTTGCACAGTCTGGAAATTACAGAAATTTAACTCATTTGCAGTCCTATGTTTTCCTGTAGATACATATTTAGAGCTATAGAAAATACAATGTCATATTTTAGAATTTTGAGTGTACCGCAGGTGGGTTCAAATTGTTTTATCATGGTGTGGATGGGAGGAGAAATGGCGTAGGAGTTATCCTGAAGGAACAGTATGCTAAGAGTGTTTTGGAGGTGAAAAGAGTGTTGGATAGAGTGATGTTTATGAAGGTGGAAATTGATGGTGTAATGATGAATGTTGTTAGTGCATATGCTCCACAAGTTGGGTGTGCGATGGATGAGAAAGAAAAATTTTGGAGTGAGTTGGATGATGTGGTGATGACTGTACCCAAGGGTGAGAGAGTGGTGATTGGAGCAAATTTCAATGGGCATGTTGGTGAAGGGAACAGAGGGGATGAGGAAGTGATGGGTAGGTATGGTGTTAAACAGAGGAATGCAGAAGGTCAGATGGTAGTGGATTTTGCGAAAAGGATGGAAATGGCTGTGGTGAATACGTATTTTAACAAGAGGGAGGAGCATAGGGTGACATACAAGAGTGGAGGAAGATGCACACAGGTGGATTATATCTTATGAAGGAGGGCCAGTTTGAAGGAGATTGGAGACTGTTAAGTGGTGACCGGGGAAAGTGTAGTTAGGCAGCATAGGATGGTGGTTTGTAGGATGATGTTGGTGATCAAGAAGAGGAGGAGGAGTGTGAGGGCAGCACCAAGGATCAAATAATGGAAACTGAAAAAGGGTAATTGTGAGGTGAAGTTCAGGGATAAGTTAAGACAGGTACTGAGTGGCAGTGAAGAGTTACCAAATAGCTGGGTAACTACAGCAGAGCTAGTAAGGGAGATGGCTAGAAAGGTGCTTTGTATGACATCTGGACAGAGGAAGGACGACAAGGAGACATGGTGGTGGAATGAGGAAGTACAGGAGAGTATACAGAGAAAGAGGTTGGCAAAGAAGAAGTGGGATTGTCAGAGAGATGAAGAAAGTAGACAGGAGTATAAGGAGATGAGGTGCATGGCAAAGAGAGAGGTGGAGAAGGCTAAGGATAAGGCATATGAAGAGCTGTATGAAAGGTTGGGCACTAAGGAGGGAGAAAAGGACCTGTACTGATTGGCTAGACAGAGGGAATGAGCTAGGAAAGATGTGCAGCAGGTAAAGGTGATAAAGGATAATGAGGGAAACATATTTACAAGTGAGGAGAGTGTGTTGAGAAGATGGAAAGAGTACTTTGAGGGGTTGATGAATGAAGAGAATGAGAGGGAGAGAAGGTTGGATGATGTGGGGATAGTGAATCATGAAGTACAATGGATTAGCAAGGAGGAAGTAAGGATAGCTATGAAGAGGATGAAGAATGGAAAGGCTGTTGGTCCAGATGACATACCTGTGGAAGCATGGAGGTGTTTAGGTGAAATGGCAGTGGAGTTTTTAACCAGATTGTTCAATGAAATCTTGGAAAGTGAGAGGATGCCTGAGGAATGGAGAAAAAGTGTTTTGCTACCGATTTTTAAGAATAAGGGTGATGTGCAGAGCTGTAGTAACTACAGAAGGATTAAATTGATCAGTCACAGCATGAAGTTATGGGAAAGAGTAGTGGAAACTAGTTTAAGAAGGGACGTGATGATTAGTGATCAGCAGTATGGTTTCATGCCAGGAACGAGCACTTCAGATGCCATGTTTGCTCTGAGAGCGTTGATGGAGAAGTACAGAGAAGGTCAGAAGGAGTTGCATTGTGTTTTTGTAGACTTAGAGAAAGCATATGACAGGGTACCTAGAAAGGAGTTGTGGTATTGTATGAGGAAGTCGGGAGTGTCAGAGAAGTATGTAAGAGTGGTACAGGATATGTACGAGGGTAGTGTGACAGCGGTGAAGTCTGCGGTGGGAGTGATGGATGTGTTTAAGGTGGAGGTGGGATTACATCAAGGATCAGCTCTGAGCCCTTTCTTATTTGCAATGGTGATGGACAGGTTGACAGACAAGATCAGACAGGAGTCCCCGTGGACTATGATGTTTGCAGATGACATTGTGATCTGTAGTGAGAGTAGGGAACAGGTGGAGGAGACCCTGGAAACATGGAGATATGCTCTAGAGAGAAGAGGAATGAAGGTCAGCAGGACTAAGACAGAATATATGTGTGTGAATAAGAGGGAGGATAGAGGAATGGTGAGGATGCAAGGAGTAGAGGTGGCGAATGTGGATGAGTTTGAATACTTGGGATCAATAGTTCAGAGTAATGGTGAGTGTGGAAGAGAAGTGAAGAAGAGAGTACAGGCAGGATGGAGTGGGTGGAGAAGAGTGTCAGGAGTGATTTGTAACAGACGGGTACCAGTAAGAGTGAAAGTGAAGGTCTACAAGATGGTAGTGAGACCAGCTATGTTATATGGGTTGGAGACAGTGGCATTGCAAAAAGGCAGGAGTTTGAGCTGGATGTGGCAGAGTTAAAGGTTAAGATTTGCACTGGATGTGACGAGGGTGGATAGGATTAGGAATAAATATATTAGAGGGTCAGCCCAGGTTGGAAGGTTTGGAGACAAAGCCAGAGAGGCAAGATTACATTGGTTTGGACATGTGCTGAGGAGGGATGCTGAGTATATTGGGAAAAAGATGCTAAGGATGAAGCTACCAGGTAACCGGAAAAGAGGAAGGCCTAAGATAAGGTTTATGGGTGCAGTGAGAGAGGACATGCAGGTGGTTGGTGTGACAGAGCAAGATGCAGAGAACAGGAAGAAATGGAAACAGATGATCTGCTGAGGCGACCCCTAATGGGAACAGCCGAAAGAAGATGTTGATGATGAAATATTTATTAATGGTTAGAAGTGTCATGCTAATGGTTTGTTTATACATTTGTAGGATCACACATTGTTACAAACCATACAAACAGGGAACAATAGGGAAGCTAAGGCAACTGATCATTGAAATTAGCATCAGTGTGCTAGGTTCCTGTGGTTAAGACATTGCTACCACAGACTACCAGTATAAATTTAGTTTCCCATGTTTTGAAACTAGCCTGGGAGTTGCTTTGTTTGATGTGTAAATGCAGTCCATTCCAAAAACAGAGGATGCACAGGATCAAGAAAGGATTGTGTCAATAGTTGTTAATTCTGCAGTAGAAGATAAGGTACTTAAATTGGTTATTTGTGAGATTGGTGGTTTTATGATGGTGGGAGAAGCTGAAGATGGCAGAGTTTTTCACTGCACAATTACTAAACAGAGGTCAGTTCTCAGCAGCCTGCACAATGTGGAGCAGAGGGAAGTGACTTTTAACCTACTGGGGTAGTTTAGGTTGTTTAAGCCTAGGATCTATTTAGGTAAGAATCTTTGGGGTTTTTCAAATAGTGCAAGGTACTCAGAAAGGTACATCCCAATGCAGGAACTTTATTATGGGATAGGTCTGATCAGGGAAGAATATAAAGGATTAAGACTTTTGTAGATCTGGATGAGATACCCCAACAGATAAACTGCACAATGTAAAATGACTTTTTCATCATGCAACAGACTTGATCAAAAGAGAGCCCTGTTCGTTACTTGTCTAATGTTTCCATGTGATTGTAAAAGGATAGTGTTGTATTTATAGTACACTGCAGTTATACCCCAGCTACATGGTATTTCTTGTACCCCAGCTAAATGATATTTCAGTCAAACTTAAAGAAAGGCTAGGAGAAATTACTGGAGCATGTAAGTGACATTAAATCTAAAACAATGACATTAGCTATGTGTCTGTACACATAAATGCTTTGTATAATGGACACAGACCATAGAGTTCAAATATTGAAATTATTTGATTTCAAAAGGCCACATTAACTAAATAATTAAACTTCCTTTTCACCATCCTTAACTCATCTAACCACAACATTTTAACAATCATTTATAAGAGTAGGTAAAAAAAAATTTAAGTTCTCAGATAAACATATAAAGCCACTAAGACATTTAAAATCTTTACTATTTAGTTAACAGTTTTCCAAAATATCTAATCTGGTTAAATAATCTGTTTTGCCTCCAATATTATTCAAAACACATTTTCACTTTATTATTTTACTTTATCAGAGTTTGAAATTAACATACCTCACAACCTCCTGCAAAAATTTTTAAGCTCCAGAATATAAAGAAATACAGAAAATAAGTATTCCATCAAATAACTCTTTCCCTGAAACTTCAGTTATTTCTGGGAACATATAAACTTATATTCAGAACTACATTTACAGTTCATTCTCTTTCAAAAAGGCAGCTACAGAGTGTGGGTCAAAGCAAGTTGAAAACTGATGCGGGGTGGAGCCTAGATTACAGATGATTTGTTCTACGTTTTAAGGCAGCAAAATATTACAAAACACCCATAGAATAAATGGCTTGTCCCAACTGTTTTCTCAGGCACAGGAGCACCACAGCAATGACACAGAATGAAAGAAATAACTTTTTGCTTTTCACTGTAGCATGTGTGTGCGTGTGTGTGTGTGTGTGTGTGTGTGTGTGTGTGTGTGTGTGTGTGTGTGTGTAAAGCCGCGGTGGTACAGGGGTAGTGTTGTTGCCTCACAGCAAGAGGTTTTCCTGTTCAATTCTCGTCTGGAGTGCCTTCTGTGTGGAGTCTGCATGTCCTCCCTGCGGTCGAGTGGACTCCGAAAGACATGCGTGAATGGGCATGCCTTCGCTGAAGGTTAGGCATCGGGCTGGCAACTTGGCACCATAAAAATCTACTGCCAATCATTAGTGGACCGGAGTTCTGCTGTGGCGACCGCTAACTGGGAAAAGCCGAAAAAACAAACAAACTGTGGCATGTGTGCAAGTCTTTAAAACTCAAGTATTTGTCAGTGGATTGGCAGATTTGAATAAGAAATCATAACAAAAGGCTGGCACTTGGGGAAGACAGGAAGAGCAAAGAATTACTGTGTTAAATTGTAAAATCATGACTAAACCGGGACAGTTGAGAAGTATGAGTAGCAGCATCCATGCTTAACAACAGCCCTCTGGATAGTTCATAGTGTCAAATAAAGCAGTGGGTGGACTTTGCTACTCCTCCCAGCCAATAATCCTCAACCTTTGCTACAGGAAGTCCTAGTATAACACTCAGCACAGTAGTAAGACATTTCAGCTCCTTAGTCATTTTGGAACTACAAGACTCATATGCAGAAAAGATATCACTGCTTAATGAATGATAATGCTGGTATAGAAAGCTTAAAAATGAAACAGTGAAACAGTAACTTATTAAACCTCATTATGGATAAAATCACACAACCATGGATAGAAAACTAGCTTATTTCACAGCACCAGAACAACATGAATAATGAATGCTCTTTTTGACATGCATAATACTCAGTTATGAAAGAGCCTGTGTGAAGGAGAAACATAAAATATATATATTGTGACTTGTTTCTTTATACTGTGTTTTACTTGTATTCTGCTTTTAACTGGGAGGAAGGAGCTTTTCTGCCTTGCTTCATAGGAATCCCCAGTAGTGTGCTTGCATTCCCCTCAGAAAAAGTTTCATCCTGTATCTTAGCCAATTTCCAATCAACCCAAGGTTGTCTTGTTGCCCTGCACTGTGAGACCCTATGTCAGTGGAACACTAAATTGCTTTCAGCTTCACTAGTTCTGCCTAGCAAAACGTTCATCCTGTGTCTTGGCCAACCTCTAATCAGCCCAAGGCTGTCTTGTTGCCCTGCACTGTGAGACCCTACATCGGTGGAACACTAAAGTGCTTTCAGCTACACTAGTTCCCCTCAGCAAAAGTTTCATCCTGTGTCTTGGCCAACTCCAATCAACCCAAGGGTATCTCTTTGCCCTGCACTGTGAGACCCTATGTCGGTTGGACACTAAAGTGCTTTCAGCTACAATAGTGTATGTTAGAGTTGCATTTAATCTGTGCTCTAAATTGAAGACTCTTTCCCCTTTCACCATATACGTGCACACTACTGCCCCCCCCAATTTTTCTCTTCCTATTGTACTCCTAGGTCAATTACTTAAAACTACTTTCTCTTGGAAAAAGTTTACCTATGTACCTGCAGCCCATACTTAAGTTTTTCCCTGTATAAGTGGTGGCCATTTTCACCACACTGTACTAGATTAGTAGCATAAGATTTGTAGGGTTGCCACCTTTTCAAATGCCCAAAATGGGGCATTTTTGTAGAAATGCAAGATTTTGCAGGACAAAATGTACCCATGGTCAATGCAAAGGACAGAAATTCATGTTTTTGTCAAAATAAAGGTTTTTCTTGTAGCATTTGACTTGCTTATGCTATTTCATACAACATTTATGTATTTCAGATACAAAATAACTGTTTTATGCAACTATTAAAGAAAACTTGGGAAATATTTTTGTTCTAAAATCTCAGGACATTTGCCATTTTTTTTTGTTTTTTTTCGCAGGACACAACTGCCCAAAGAGGGACTGTCCCTCGCAAAGAGGGACAGGTGGTAACCCTAAAGATTTGTAGTTATTAGGAAAATACTGCACTACACTGACCTGGAATTGACTTAGTTTAGTTTTCCTGCTTTCTTTTTAGCAGCTGGCCTAGTCCAGTTTTTCTGACTTACAACCTTGTATTACTTTGTGTCTACCCCCACCCACCCCCACCTTGAACCTGCACAACTCCCTCCCACTCTTGCTTAATTACAGAGGTATCTTCCTTTTACTGTTCTGTCCTGACCAGCCCCACCCCCACTACCTCTACATTTATTCTAACCCCAGATCACCTGATCACACTCTCCTCCAATCAAAGACCTCTCATACACACCCCTATTAAATTTCTACCTTAAAAAGGTACATACTATCTACTTGCCATGCATTCACACTCATACCCATACCTGAACCCCAAAACCACTAACCCAACCACTACTCCCTCATAAAATACCATTAATCCTAGGATTTCTCTTCCTAACCCTCACATACCTAACAAACATCACATCATTATATACAAACACATCACTAGAAAACACATTATTCCACATAACACTTTCTCAAACAAATATACACTCAAACATTTTCTTTCCTATCTCTTCTACATTATTTAAAGACAGCTTAATCCTACACATTCATAAGTCTCACACAATACCATCTTATACTAGAAAAACATCATTTAGCTATAACATAGACATAGTGCACACAATTAAACACATACTGTTTATCACTACAAATCTACTTATATCTGGAGACATACACCCAAACCCTGGACCACAAAACTCTCTATTCTCTGCTAGACAAACCTCTTACCTATTGATTCTGAATGTCAACATTAGAAGTATCTCTAACAAACTTTCTGACCTGCACTCATTTATAGCTCACTACTCCCCTGACTTACTAACCATTACCGAGACGTGACTAAAACCTAGTACCCAAAATAAAAAATTCGCCCACCAGGATATAATATCCTAAGACTGGATAGAGTGGGCAAAAAGGGAGGTGGAGTTGCTATCCTCTACAAAAATACAATTAACATCAAACCTCTACAAACCCCCACACCTAAATTTCAAAATTCCGAAACCTTAGGTTCAAACCTAAGCATAAATGACACAAAAACTATCATCATGCTCTGCTGTTATATTCCCCCAGGTAATAACTCTCCCATCATTGAAGAATTGTTACAATGGGCCACAGATAAGCTCCCCCAAGAAACCATCTTACTAGGTGACCTGAATACTGATTGGTCAGCCTGTACCTCTAACAACCCTACTAACCATATTAATCTTTACAATTTTACCCAACTTATCCAAGAACCCACTAGAATCAACAAAAAAGCCCACAAACAGTCTATTCTAGATTGGAAAAAAGTTAACTGCCCCAAACAAAACTATTGGACAGGATGCCTTCCTGATGGCACTATTATCTCTCCCTCTGACCATACCAAACTCCTAGGCATTGAAAGTGATAAAAATCTACACTTCGACGTCCACATTTCACAAACTATCAAAAAAGTCCATAAAAAATGGGAACACTATATAGGCACAGGAACTCCCTCTCAAAACAAGCATGGATTATCCTAGCCCAAACTCAGCTCTTGTCTACCCTCATTTATGCTGCTCTAATTCTTACCCAGCTTAGAAAACTTGACCTTGCCAGACTCGAATCATGTTATAATAAAATTGCCAAGTTTGCAAACAACTCTACCTTTAGAACCCACCATTGCAAGGCTCTAAGGGAACTGCAGTGGCTGGAACTTCCCCAGCTACTAGCTCATCACCAATTAGTCATTGCCTACAATGTGGTAACACATCCAGAAAAAAAACCTGCACTAGACAAACGTCTCACCCACTATAATACAAATCGTCCTCTCCGATCTTCCAACAAACCCCCCTCTGTATCTCTAGGGCTAACAATACTGCAGGTAAAGCACTGTTCTCCCACTCTATAGCTAGAACCTGGAATAATCTCCTTCCTGTTCTGATTTCTTCTCCTACCTCTTCTCACTTCAAAAACTCACTTAAAGAATAAGTGGCTATGCCCATGTATTACATAAGTCCTCATATTATTCCACTTGTATACCTCACTTCCTAATATACCTACTGTAATATATATTGCAGTCTAGGTCTTCTCCTAATGCTGATAGAATTTGTATACTTATTCTGTTATTAACCATGTGTAACTATTTTTTCCTGTATATATATATATATATATATATATATATATATATATATATATATATATATAGGTCTTGTTATGTCTTCTGCTGTATACTGTATTTTAACATATTGTTTGAAAATTCTCTCTATACTGTATTTTAACATATTGTGTAAAATTTTACTTACTGTGGAGCTTTTCTCCCAGGGCCTCCACTGAAAATGGACCTGTGTCCAGTCAGACCATCCCGGTTAACAAATGTAAAATAAAATAAAATAAATACAATAAACTAAATATTTAAACTAGGAACGAAACTAGAGTTATGTCTCTTGTGAGTCACACAGAAATTAAGCTTTTCTCACTCTCACCCTGGCGCTGTTGTGTTTTTAAACTCAGCTGTCTTTCTAGTTGCCTGCCCCTTATGTTAATTTGACCACATATCTTCTTCAAGCTCCTTTTTCATTGGCTGTTGTGAGTAGGCACACAATTATCATTTTGTGAAATCACTCTCCTTCAACTGTTTAAATTTATTGGCCATCCCACTGTATTCCATATAACCAGAATACAAAGTGCCCACCCCCTTGTAATCTATCTTACTCATTTAAAATGAGTGGCTGTCCACTTAGATAGCTAAAATTTACGTTATCCCCTTTCATATCTAATTGCTTAGTGAACACCGCAGCTCTTAAGATATTAACCCCTTTTTTCTATCTTACCTTTAAAATCTGCAACATATACTCCAAGACCACCAATTATTGGGGAGCCCACACTCTGCCTCTCAGTAGTCATCCTGGGATCAGAGCATCTGTTTTGCTCCTGGTGAGAGAAGGAGCACAGCGTCATTATTTCCTGGGGCCTGCTGATTACTGGAAAGCCTAATAACAGCTTCATAGGTGCCAGCTTGGAATGTGTGCTTATATTTTCTCATGGTGAGAGAAAGAGCAGAGTGTATTGATTCCTGACTGTTTCTGGTTGGGCAGTGAGTGTCCGTGCGTGAGGTTCATAATGGGTCTGGTTGCTATTCAAGGCATCTACCAAGAAAAGGTTGCAACAAGCCTACAAACCCTTGCATCATCTGGGACAAGACTGTGGATCACCAAACAGGCTGTGGCCTGCTTCTCATCTTGGGATGGTTCTAATGTTTTGCTTCTGGTGAGAGAAGAAGCAAAGGAGCCTTGTATAGTAGCAGTATGAAGCTGTAGTGAGACCAGCACTAGTAGTACCAGGCAGTAGACATTCACATGACTCCCCTCTTTTCATCATTTTTGACTAGCTATTTCTTTCAGTAAGTACTGCTATCTAACCTAACTTCAGAATATCTGCCTAAATACATCATCCATAAATCATCAGGGTCTACTTATTAGTTTCTCCTCGAGTATTTGGCAGTGCACTGTAAGACACAGACACCTTGACTGACATTTTTCCTGTAAAAGCACGATTGAAATTTCACCAATATCTATTTACACATAGGACAACTAGTTTGCAGTGACAAGCATTGCCCCTAGAGTTACAAACCTGATACTCCTGACATTGATTTATATTCTCATTCCAACTGCCTAATAAAAAAAAAGGGTCCATTGCCATGGATATGAACTTTCCCAATATCTATGTTACCAGCTTGGTGGATATAAGCATCCTGAGGCAATGCAGAAATTGCTTCATGTTTATTGACAACCAGTTAATTCTCAACAAACTGATATGGTATGTCAGAGATGGATTTACACAATGTCACTGGAGGCAAAGCTCTCACATAAAAGTACTCATAATGTCAATAACGTTGTCAGTAGTACACATGCTGCACCCATCACACACAATTCAAAGCAGACATATAAACCCACATATGCTGATGTGCTTAAATGTAACCTACCTAAACCCCAAAGACCTCCTAGATGAAGTACACATAACAAATACCCTCAGCAGCCCCGAGTGCACTCTTTCAAGACAACCCCATCAACTCATACAGCCACATCTCATGGAGCCTCAGCATCTAAGCCCATAAGGCAAGCCTCCACACAATCCAACATTCTAGCCATTGGAGACTCCATCATGAGACACACTGATGTCCCTTTCACTAGGCTGAGGAGAAAGTCTTGGTCAGTTGCTTATCAGGGGCTAGGATTTGCCACATTACGCATGCACTCAGGTCATTGGACTACAAGTATCAGTATGATTCAGACATAGTCCATGTGGATGTAAATGACCTGAGGCATACACCCCTAGACAATATGAAGAGAGACATCATGGAGCTCTCAAAATATGTGTTCCAGGCTGGTATGAGTTTAGCACTGAGCAGCATTTTACCTTCTCCAAGGATGATGCCGCAATATAAACAAAAGATGACTGACTTTAATAATTGGCTTAGTTTCTGGTGTCATTCTAAGAGGGTGCAATATTTGTTAGCATGGAAGGAGATGGCTAACAGACCACACTACTTTTCCAGGGGTGGTCTACACCTCTCCCCTCTAGGCTTTCAAATATTAGCTAAAACATTGTCTTCCCACATAGTACCTTTTATAGGCAATGCCAAATTGAAAGTACGTCCGACATAGCGAATCAAAACCAAGAAGATCTAAAGGCATTACTGCTCAATGCCAAGAGTCTAACCAAAAAGTCCACTCTCTAGAAGCCCTCTTCACCATAGAGAATGCTGATGTCTGTGCAGTCACTGAGACATGGTTTAAAACTGCAGAGAGCAGACAGTTCAAGGTTATAATGCCTTCCATACATTTAGACCAGCTACTACACAGACAAGGACTAAAGGTGGAGGTGTCTCAATTTACATAAAAAATATATACCTCAAGGCTAGTCACACAGGACAATTCACTTATGCTTCTCCATGTTCAAATCACAATAGGCAAAATACAGTACCACTTCCTTGCAAGCTATAGACCAACCTCTATGACCCAGGAAACCCATATTATGTATTTAAACTTATTGGAAACATTCACCATCCACCCCAATACCATATTCATGGGTAACTTTAATTACCCCACTATTAACTGTGAATCCTATATGACAGCAAATGTACAGGCACAGAGGTTCCTGGATTTTGTAAACACAAACTTCCTAGACCAGATTGTCAGTACACCAACCTGGGGTGCAATCATACTGGATCTGGTCCTCGCTATTATGGGAGAGTGCTGCACACCCCCTACTGTAATGTCTTCCCTATTAAGGTCAGACCACAAAATGAACCCCTTTGAAGTAAAAATAAAACCTGGACCCCCAGCTAACCCTGCAATACTCAGGAATTACTCTAAGTCTAACTTTCTGCTATTAAGTGATAACCTGGCAAAATGCAAGCTCCATACACCCTGAGAACACTGCTGCCTATGCAGAACTGTTCATGAACCCTATACAAGCATGTTAATAGCTGAATAGAGGCAGCTGCACCCACCAGGAAGAAGTACAGAAATAACTCAAAAAACAAGCCACCCTGGTAGAATCACAAAATAAACAGACTGTATAAGAGAAGGAAGAAAATCATGTCAAAAATTAGGAGGTGCAGCGCCCAGCAAGATAAAAGCACTCTCATCAAACTAAACAAACAACTTAGGGGACCAATAAAGTGTACCAAAGCCAAGTCTGAGGTAAACTTGGCCTTCCAGGCCAAGGACAACCACAAGGCATTCTTTAGCTATGTCTGCAACCTCAAAGGCAGTACACAGTTGTGTGCGGAGCTCATTGTGAATGGAGCCACATATACTGAGCCAGAAGATATACCAAAACTACTGGCCGACAAATTCAGCTCCAACTTTTCTCCTGTCTCTCCACAAAATTTCCATTGGGAAATACCATTAAATATAATCCCCCCTGACATCACAAGGGAACAGGTTCTTAATGCTCTCTCTAAGGCCAAGAACACTGCATCAGTAGGTCCAGACAATATCTCAGGATGCCTTCTAAATAGCAAGAAACATGGCCTATCAGGCCCTCTGAAATTGCTATTTAACTGTGGCCTCCAAACTGGCTTCATGTCTCATAAATGGAGAACAGCAACAGTCATCTCTGCACAAAGGTGAGTCATCTACAGACCCAGGAAACTACAGACCTAAAAGTCTCACTAGTCTTATATGCAAAGCCATATAAAGAATTATCATTTAAATGATCAATAATGATATAGTAAACCTCCAAACACTGGACCCATCCCAATTTGGTTTTGACAAGGGCAGGTTATGCCTACTCAACCTGGTGGACTTCTTTGAGAAGGTCGCCAAAGCGAGGGATGAGAGCAAAATGTTTCACACTACCTACCTTTACCTTGCCAAGGCATTTGACACAATACCTCAACTGAGCATTGTTGACAAACTCAAGATGCTAGGTACAAATCCTTATGTCACCTGGTGGATAGCCAACTGGCTCACAGACAGGACCCAGGAAGTTAAAACTGGGGAGTCCACCTCTACAGCCCAGTCATAAGTAGTGTCCCTCACGGAGTGGTCCTGGAACTGCTCCTTTTTGGCATTTACTTCTCCAATGTCAATAGCCTCTGTCTGACTATATTTGCAGATGATTGCAAAGTAGGAGCTGTCATTGAATCCCACACTGATACAAATGTTCTCCAGGAATGGCTGACACAGACGTACAACTGGTGTCAGAGCTATGGACTAAAATTGAATGCCAAAAAATGCATAATAGCATAATTCGGGAAGTCATCCATCCTGGTAATTATCATATCGACAACGCACTCTATAGAGTTGACCCAGTAATCGGGGAGTTAGGGATACACATAGACAGTAATATAGCCTTTGATCATCAAGTCTCTATAGCAGTAAGGAAATCATTCTATGTTGCTCAACTTATAAACAAAAGTACGGCATTTAAGTCCAAGGAAGTCATTGTTCCACTGTATTTGGCATTCGTCAGACCTATCATTGTGTACAATACCCCCTTTGGTATATACCTAACCAGGCATATCCAACAATCAGAACATCCACAGCGGTTCCTCACTTAAAGAATAAAGGGTGCAAGTAACATATCCTATGCAGAACACCTCAAAGCCCTACTCCTGTATTCTGTTTCCTACAGGCTGATGAGGGGAGATCGATGCCTGGCATACAGGGCATTGTCAGATCCCATTCTGATGGACCTCCCACATATCTGCAAAACAAACAGCACCAGAATTACCCATTCTAAAGACTTAAAGCTTACCTGTGATATAAATAGGACCTGCTAGAGAGACAGGTATGTATCTCAGAGACTACCCTTTTCTCTAGAGCAGGATCCCCATCCATGTAAAGCAGAGTTCCTCTCTAACCCAATTCCAGTCTAACTTGGACAATTGGATGGGGAACAGGAATTTTATCCCTGGTTTGCCACCTATGTCTGTAATGGACACAGGCAGCCTGTAAATGGTTCATCTCCCAGGCTCCTGCTTATAAATCTTTCACCTCCCATGCCCCTGCTTACACTTATCAAGGGTACCAGAACTTGTCAGAGATTTAGGATGCATGGCTAGGGTTAAAAAGGCCCTTGTGATCGTTAGACTAGTACACAGTGATGAACCTATCAATCTATGCAATTCTCAGCAATTTTCCAGAAAATCCAAAACTTGTTTGTAGGACAGAGCAACATATGAAGCAAAATCAAGAACAAAAAAATTGCTACTCAAAATCCTAACGTAACCTATAACCATCCAATACAATTAGGCATCAGAAGATAGGCAGGTAGATGGAGTCAAGCCCTCCATCTTCACCTACTGGGAGCAAAATACTGTCAGGTCTAAGGCTTAGTAAATTTAATCTACCTTCTGCTACTCTTACGTTCTCAGCCTTGTTGACTAGGAGTGGCTATACCCATTTTTCTCACCTCTTCCTTTTCTCTCATACTTTATTTTGTTTGTTACTTAAATTTATCTACTTTCTCTGAGATATAGCAATCTCAGTATTAGAATCTCTCTCTCTTTCTCTCTCTCTCATATATATATATATATATATATATATATATATATATATATATATATATGGGTCTAGGACACATGCTCGACTAGCATCTGTCCGAATCACAAAACATCGAACACACATGCACAAAAGGGCTAAAAACACACAGGTGTTATCAGGCAAGGTGCTTCTCAAGAAAAAATGGCAATGACTTGTAGTAGACTAAAGAAGCACTCCACGGCTGGCACACCACGAACAGTTTATTGTGCAGATAACTGGTTAGCGCTTTCACGTTCAAATACAACGTTTCTTCAGACCTCAAAAAATAAAATCCCATCATGCCTTTATATACTTTTCTTAAAAATCTCATTAATCAATTAACAATGATGATAGTTAATTACAGTTAAGTACAAAATGTGAATAATGTATATAGATTTGTAATAGGTTTAAATCTCAGCAGAATTAAGTAAAAACACAACTGTAAATATAGATATATATGTAAATATTAACTTTATGCATCAAAACACTTTATCACCTATATAAATAGATAAAAATGAAGATATATAAAAATCCCTATAAAAACTGTGTATCATGATTTAATAATAAATAATTACATTTCAAAGACATTAGATATAGAATATGCATGATGTATTGTGTGTTGTGTATTATAAAAAATATATATGGAATGAAATTATCCATTCACTACCTAGTACATATAGAGGGACTAAAACACATGGACAATATTGTTTCCTTAGGAAATAAAATGTATATCTTATGCATATATCAGCCTAATCCAAACTCTAATTATTAAATTGAATGATTATTATGATATATACTTTCATGCTATCAATATCACAGGTGTATTTGCACATATAAAATAAAACTCAGACTTAAGGTAAATCAAATTAATGTTTGTATGACTTGGCCATGAGGAATGGTTTCAATGAAATTTTTTCATTGAGGCCATGTCCCTTGTGTGCTTGGAGTCTGATGATCCATTTATTCTCCTTTTCTTCGGTGTAATTTTTAATGTTGCCTAACCTATCAGTTCTCATAATTAATTCCAGCGCCATAAACTTAAATCTATGTGTTGTTCCTTTCATGATAACATGTTTGGCTAGAGCATTATTTTCATTTTCTTTGTTAATGGCATAAATATGCTCTCTAACTCTTTCGCGTAGGGTTCTGTTTGTTTTCCCTATGTAAAATGAGGAACAACTTTGACATATTGCTATGTATATGAGGTCTCTACTTCTGCAGTCTGCATATTTGTCAAAACTAATTTTCCTTCCATTATCGGGATGTATAAATTCATTCCCATTCAGCATGAAATTGCATTGATTGCAGTTTCTGCAGGCAAAGGTCCCCTTCCTTATTGACTGTGGAAAATTCTCATTGTTATGATCATTGTGCTCATAGCAAAGTATTCTTTTTAAGGATTTCATGTTTTTGTAGGTAATGTTAGGCCTGTCACCAGCTATTTCCTTGATTCGATCATCTATCATAAGTAATGGCCAATTCTTATTTATTATTTCCTTTATTTGATTGTTTTTGTTAGTATATGGTATCACTAACCGTGTATGCATATTTTTTGTAGTCTCATTTGAACTCCCCTTTGTTCTGTTCTTATGCCTATGTAGGTAAGGTTTTCCTTTCCCTTTTCTAAGTCCATCATTTTCTGTGATGACTTTTTCAACCTTGGTTTTGTCATATCCCCTCATTATAAAGTTCTCCTTTAATGTATTTTGTTGTTCCTTGTACCTCATTTCATCAGTCACCAGTCTGGAAATTCGTAATGACTGGTTCTTGACTATATTGGGAAAGATGTGTGTAGGATGCATGCTTTCTTTGTGTAGTAGATTGTTCCTCCAACACTCCTTTCTGTACAAATCTGTGTCTATTCTCATTCCAGTTTTAGTAATCCGTACATCTAAAAAATCAATACTATTAGTCGATGAAGTATATTCAAAGTTCAGAAAATCTGTTGTTCCATTGATGTAAATGACAAATTCACTTAACATGTCCATAGTGTCATCCCAGATAAGGAAAACGTCATCTACGAAACGTTTGTAAAATTTTATGTGCTCTGAATATGGATTGTTTCTCTGTATGTATGTCTCCTCCCAGTAAGCCATCACTAAATTGGCATATGAGTTGGCTACTGGGGTTCCCATTGCTGTTCCTTTATTCTGTAAATAATATCTCCCATTGTATGTGAAAACCTAACCAGGCATATCCAACAATCAGAACATCCACAGCGGTTCCTCACTTAAAGAATACAGGGTGCAAGTAACATATCCTATGCAGAACACCTCAAAGCCCTACTCCTGTATTCTGTTTCCTACAGGCTGATGAGGGGAGATCGATGCCTGGCATACAGGGCATTGTCAGATCCCATTCTGATGGACCTCCCACATATCTGCAAAACAAACAGCACCAGAATTACCCATTCTAAAGACTTAAAGCTTACCTGTGATATAAATAGGACCTGCTGGAGAGACAGGTATGTATCTCAGAGACTACCCTTTTCTCTAGAGCAGGATCCCCATCCATGTAAAGCAGAGTTCCTCTCTAACCCAATTCCAGTCTAACTTGGACAATTGGATGGGGAACAGGAAGTTTATCCCTGGTTTGCCACCTATGTCTGTAATGGACACAGGCAGCCTGTAAATGGTTCATCTCCCATGCTCCTGCTTATAAATCTTTCACCTCCCATGCCCCTGCTTACACTTATCAAGGGTACCAGAACTTGTCAGAGATTTAGGATGCATGGCTAGGCTTAAAAAGGCCCTTGTGATCGTTAGACTAGTACACAGTGATGAACCTATCAATCTATGCAATTCTCAGCAATTTTCCAGAAAATCCAAAACTTGTTTGTAGGACAGAGCAACATATGAAGCAAAATCAAGAACAAAAAAATTGCTACTCAAAATCCTAACGTAACCTATAACCATCCAATACAATTAGGCATCAGAAGATAGGCAGGTAGATGGAGTCAAGCCCTCCATCTTCACCTACTGGGAGCAAAATACTGTCAGGTCTAAGGCTTAGTAAATTTAATCTACCTTCTGCTACTCTTACGTTCTCAGCCTTGTTGACTAGGAGTGGCTATACCCATTTTTCTCACCTCTTCCTTTTCTCTCATACTTTATTTTGTTTGTTACTTAAATTTATTTACTTTCTCTGAGATATAGCAATCTCAGTATTACAATCTCTCTCTCTTTCTCTCTCTCTCTCATATATATATATATATATATATATATATATATATATATATATATATATATATATATATATATATATGGGTCTAGGACACATGCTCGACTAGCATCTGTCCGAATCACAAAACATCGAACACACATGCACAAAAGCACTTAACACCGAAAAGCGCTTACGTGTATGTATAGTTAAAAAAAAATCTACGTTTCTGCAGGGAGGCTTTGCCCCCCCCTGCACCCCCACCCCCCCACTTTAATATTCTCACTCCGAGATTGCATTACAGTGGGGAAAAAGGAATTTTCCCTTACTCGCACTGTAGTCCGATCTACGAAACAGCCACACATACACAGAAGCACTTTTCAATGTTAAGCGCTTTCGTGTATGTGTGTTCGATGTTTTGTGATTCGGACATATGCTAGTCGAGCATGTGTCCGGATCCCATATATATATATATATATATATATATATATATATATATATATATATATATATATATATACATACATATACATGTATCAGTAGTGGGGAAATCTCAGTATTAAGAGATATATATATATATATATATATATATGTATATGCTTACCCTATTTGATCCCATCACCGAACCAAAATAATGGAAGCTATCAAGCCGACTGATCTAATGTGGAACGGTTCGGAAGACAAGAATCAACAGTTAACATTTTTTGTACCATTAATCATCTGGAAAAAATACTGTTGATAGGTCATACACATTTATACTGTTTTTCAGGGGTGTAAGCCCCATTGCACACCCATGTGGGGGGGTTATGCACCCCACACTCGTTACTAATTATACAGTCTAACTACAAGATCAAACCACAGTGAGGAAAAGGGTACTTTCCCCACTGTAGTGCAATCCAATTGTAAACAGCAGGGCAATCTCAGTATTAGGATACATATAAAATATATACATATGCAGTGGATATAAAAAGTTTACACACCCCTGTTAAAATACCAGGTTTTTTTTGATATAAAAAATGAGACCACAAAAACTTTTCCCACCTTTAATGTGACCTATAACCTGTACAATTCAATTAAAAAACAAACAAATCTGTTAGGGGAAAAAATATAAAAAATAAAAAATGTACAGTACGCTGGATGCATAAGTGTGCACACCCTTAAACTAATACTTTGCTGTGTGTGCACACCCTTAAACTAATACTTTGTAAAAGTACCCTTATTGCATATGTTTTTTTTCCTATTATTGTATATTCATGTATATCTTGATATTGTTAAGTAGTATGTAGTGGAGCTTTTCTCCCCGGGCCTCCACTGAAAATGGACATGTATCCAGTTGGACTAGCCCGGTAAACAAATGTAAAATAAATAAAATAAAATAAAATAAAATTGTTGAAGTACCTTTTGATTTAATTACAGCATTCAGTCTTCTTGGGTAGGATTCTATCAGCATGGCACATCTTGACTTGGCAATATTTGACCACTCTTTCTTGCAAAAGTACTCCAAATCTGTCAGACTGTGAGGGCATCTCTTGTGCACAGCCCTCTTCAGGTCAGCCCTCAGGTTTTCTATTGGATTTTGGTCTGGGCACTGGCTGGGCCATTCCAAAACTTTAATTTTCTTCTGGTGAAGCCATTCTTTTGTTGATTTGGGTGTATGCTTTGGGTCATTGGTGCGTTGGAAGGTGAAATTCCTCTTCATCTTCATCTTTCTAGAAGACCCCTGAAGGTTTGGGCCAAAAGTGACTGGTATTTGGAATTGTTCATAATTCCCTCCACCTTGACTAAAGCCCCAGTTCCAGCTGAAGAAAAGCAACCCCAAAGCATGATACTGCCGCCACCATGCTTCACCATGGAGAGGGTGTTCTTTTGGTGATCCAAAGTGTTGTTTTTGCGCCAAACATACTTTTTGGAATTGTGGCCAAAAAGTTCAGCCTTAGTCTCATCAGACCATAACACATTTTCCCACATGCTTTTTGGAGACTTGATGTATTGTTTTACAAATTTTAGCTGGGCCTGGATGTTTTTCTGTGTAAAAAAAGGCTTCTGTCTTGCAACCCTACCCCATAGTCCAGACGTGGAGAATACGGGAAATTGTTGTCAGATGTAGTATAAAACGAGTACTTGCCAGAAATTCCTGCAGGTCTTCCAGTGTTGCTGTAGGTGTCTTGGCAGCCTTCCTGACCAGTTTTCATCTTGTCTTTTCATCAATTTTGGAGGGACGTCCAGTTCTTTGCAACGTCACTGTTGCCCCATATTTTCTCCACTTTTTGATGACTGTCTTCAGTGTTCCATGGTATATCCAATGCTGTGAAAATTTTTTTGTACCCTTCTCCGGACTGATACCATTCAACAATGAGATCCCTTTGATGCTTTGTAAGCTCTCTGAGAACCATGTTTTTTGCTGAAGCAGGCAACTGAGTAAATTAAGAAAAATCCTATTAGGACAGCTGAACTTTATTTGGGGTTAATCAGAGTCTCTTACTTAACGGCAGGTGTGTACCCAAGAAGACTGAAAGCTGTAATTAAATCAAAAGGTGCTTCAACAAAGTATTAATTTAAGGGTGTGCATACGCAATAAAGTATTAGTTTAAGGGTGTGCACACTTATGCAACTAGCATATTGTGCATTTTTTATTTTTCATATTTTTTCACCTAACAGATTTGTTTGTTTTTCAATTGAATTGTACAGGATATAGGTCACATTAAAGGTGGGAAAAGTTTTGAAATTATTTATTGTGGTCTCATTTTTTATATCACAAAAACCTGGCATTTTAACAGGGGTGTGTAAACTTTTTATATCCACTATATATATATATATATATATATATATATATATATATATATATATATATATATATATATATATATATATATATATATATATATATATATATATATATATATATATATATATATATATATATATACATATATATATATATATATATATATATATACATATATAATGTTCCCAGTCTATATGTGTGTGTGTGTGTGTGTGTGTGTGTGTGTGTGTGTGTGTGTGTGTGTGTGTGTGTGTGTGTGTGTGTGAGTGTGTGTGTGTGTGTGTGTGCATATATATATATATATATATATATATATAGTTCTACTTCTTATGCTCGAAATACTGGAACATTGAAACTTATACTGGAGCATTGAAACTTTGATCATCGAAGACCAGAGTATCGAAGCTCCAAAATATCGAACCAACAACAAAAAAATTTAAAACATGAAAATTTCTGATTTCATGTTTTTGCAGGGGGGCAAGCCCTTCTCCACCCACACACCCCTTGCTACTTAAATATACCCAACTCCAAGATTACACTAAAGTGAAGAGAACAGTAAAGTTTCCGTTCCGCACTGTACAGCGATCTCCATTCACATATATATATATATATATATATATATATATATATATATATATATAATATAAGTAGCAGGGCAATCTCAGTATTAGGATATTTATAGTAATAGGGGTGTGTGCAGCACAGCCCCCACACTGAAGGAATGCAGGAGGTAAAAAACACTCCTTCAAAATTGATTTTTTTTTTTTATAATTTTTTATTATTTTCCACTGTTGATTTTATTTTGTTTGGAAATGCCATTGTTTTGTGATAGGAATTGTTATTTCTTCAGCAACAGTGTGATTAAAAGAAGCTGTCTGTTGCAAATGTAAGCATAGGTAATTAAAGGTTTGAAGGGTGTTGTAAAAATAAAGGATGATTTGCTAGCGTGCAGCCAGACACATGAAGAACATGACTTAATTGTTGCTATGTAGAGTAAAGCAGCATGCTTTAAAGTTAATTAAGCCCAAATATGGAATAAGAGTGAAAAGTGCGAAATACGTGGCCCATTATCTTTGCTCCTCTGTTTCTGATTTATCATATATTATGCTACAGTGATTATTTCAAATGAAGCTTAAGGCTGTACTAGGTATGATATAAGGTATAAAAACAAAAACACAAGGAAACGTGGAGTCACTATGACCTTCTTGTAAAACTTTTATACCACTGGTTAAGCACTTTCAGCCAAATATATAACCCTTCTTCATAATGTTCTGATGAAGGCCTATCTATTTGGCTGAAAGTGCTTAACCAGTGGTATTAAAGTTTTACAAGAAGGACATAGTGACTCCACTTCGACTTGTGTTTTTGTTTTTATTTTGCATCTTGTTACGTAAGTTTTGAGACAGTCTGTGCAGTTTCTTATGATATAAGGTGTTTTATAAACTGGAGCTGAAGCAGTTAATAAAGCAGTCAAACCAAGGCTTCATTTCATTCTAGTAGAGGATCATAAGATCACAGGATCGGAGATTACTAGGCTAATGGTCTTAGAGCCTTTTTATGCTTAGCCATTCATGCTCCAATTTTCCAAATTATCAATGTCCAAGGGCTAGAACAGCCTTGGCATATACCTGTCCCATAGTACATCTACAAGCTGCCCTTGCCCATAAGGGATCCAGGGGACAAGCCAGGGGTGACTTTGTGATTTTCCATCCATTGTTTCAAACTGAATTTGGATAGGCTTAAGGAAGACCTCTCCTTCACATGAAAGGGAGCCTGTTCCAGAGAAGTGGTAATCTGTGAGACACATACCTGTTCCACCAACATGTTTTGTATATAGGTTCATAGGAAGGTACTAGGCTATCTGCCTGAGGGCATTTATAAGCTTAGCCAGAGTATGTCAGCTTTCGCTGCCCCATTGATTAATTAACTGATCCTCTGTCTCATATGTCACATATGAAATATCATATGTCACAGGCAAGGTTTAAATCCTTAGATTGGGTAATTCTAGAGCTGTTTGTTTTGTGAATACGTATCAGAGGCATAGATCACCCTTCAATAGTCTGTAAGAGACTGAGTAAAGGGACAAGGTTTGAGGTGGCCACATAGGACACCTTATTTACATTCTATATACTTTTAGTGAGGAATCTCTGCTTACTCCAGCTGTTGCAAATGCCTGATCATGTAGATGCCAAAGGGTGCATTGTACTCAATTATTGGTTTAATGAGGGCTGAGTATAGTGGGAGTATAATCTCTTTAGATCTGGATGCCATGGCCTTACTTATACGTTGTGTCATGTAGCAATATTTTCTCACCATCACAGATGGGTCTACTCTTAGTGGAGTGTTATCAATGCTGTAATTTGCAGGAGTGGTGGGGAAATAAGGCCAGAAAGCTCAATCCAAGAAGTAGAGGATGAAAGCTTATTAGCAGCTCATAGCATTAATTCACTGTGCTGAACTGCCAGGCAATCTATTAGGCATGCCCATGCAGTCTGAAGTATACAGAATATAATCTGGAAACCTATAATGTACCGTATCAGTCAAGAAACGCAATATGCATTTATTGACTAGGAAATATCACAGCTTTGCTGTTAGTGGACTAACAGTCTTTCCAGTATGTTATTAAAACTGCACTATGGAGTATTCTGCAGCCAGTGGAAGTATAACTACTATATTATTGGTTCTATGAGTGAGGGCAGTATGACCATAAAAATCCCCCTCTAAAATTCTCCGAAACAAAAATCAAGTATCTGGTACCAAGTCTACCATAAGCTGCACAGCTCGATCATGGAAACAAGCACTCCAGTTACATTTTAAAAAAAAATAGAAATTGTGGCTAGGCTTAATAGGATTTACTTTTTCTTTTTTTATTTATATATTTATTTTTGCTGGAAACTGTTTATCCCTCATTGTAACATTCTGTGGTCTGGTTATGCAGGAAAAAAGGTGAAAAGGGTATATATATATATATCCATCCACATGCTACAGGATGCAAAATATTCTTTAAGTTTTACTGTACTGCTACTTTTTAGTATATTTTTTAATAAAATAATGAAAACATGAGATACAATGCCCATATGCAAGTCTGGAATGTTTTAATGAGCTTTCACCATAAAATGTCAAAACAAGTAGTGCATTTATCCAGCCATCTTGCTGAGTTTCACGTAGTTGCATTCAGTATTGTACAAAACCTGTAGTGTGATACAGCTCATATGAAGAGTAATCTGTCTCAGTTTAGGCTTTCCCTTCAGCTATAGTCACATCAGAGCAGCACAGGAAGAAAGCTAGCGAAGGTGGAAGTTAATAAGTGACAGAGCCATGATGCCGACACTGAACAGCGAAGATTTATCAGGATGGGAATGCCAGTTCAATGTCATTATACAGACAAAAAGAAAAGTGTTGTATGATTACAAAGATGCTATACTTGTAAGCAGGACAAGTTTCCTACATCATTAAATTGTCCAGAGTAGAAGAAAAACTGATACTTACGTTTAAGAGTCACAGCCAGTAGTCAGTGGGACATAACATTTGATACCATTAAGTAATGTGCCTTCAAGTCACGTAGTGGTGAAGCTTAAATGAATAAAATAACATGGTGCTACAGTACACAAGGAGAGAAGTACATGTTCAAAAAAGAAGACTCGCTCTCGAAAGCGACACCAAGTTATATAATGATATGAACCTATCAAAAACTGAAGTAACAAGGTCCAAAAT
Source organism: Protopterus annectens (assembly GCF_019279795.1). Lineage (NCBI taxonomy): Eukaryota > Metazoa > Chordata > Ceratodontiformes > Protopteridae > Protopterus > Protopterus annectens. Next base: position 165,794,448 of record NC_056735.1, read on the forward strand.
AGTTATAACACCTGTCTCAGTGAATTAGAGCTAAAAATTATATTTTGAAAGTACTCATTCAAGGACAACTACCCTGGAAGGTACTAGCTATAATCCAAAAACTGCAACTAAAGTATTATTCAGTTTGGTATTTATTAATTTTTTTCATTCCTGAGATCTTTTTTGAAATGAGGTATCTATGTAATTTTATTAACCTAAAATATATGCTATTATTTTTATTTAGACATTTGGAAAATTAAAGCAACTGACGCCAGCAGTGTTTTAGAGATGCAGTTTATTATAGTCAAACAAAATTAAATGCCTATTGTTTGGTTTAACTAAGAGCACAGCGAATCTGTTGGTAGGTCTCTCTGGAGTCCTTTATCGGGAGCAATTTCCAGTTTCTCCTTCTAGGTCCTCTTTCACTGTGGATAATTCTCTATTCCCCAAAAGCCACTGCTTCGAACACCAAGTCTGCTTTCACAAAGAGCATGTATTATTTATTAATTTACTTACTTATTCTTTGTTGACTGGTTAGTCCCATTAGTCTAGTGACCTCTTTTCAGGGACAACCTGAGGTAATATTTCTGCTACTAGTGGAAATTTGACCAGTACATTGTGGAACTTCCCCTACAATTTTCAATATGTGCCATGTGATCTTTTACATCCATCTGAGCTATCACCATCTCAAACAGATGAGACCTTAGTTAATGTCTTATCTGAAGAATGACACACCCACGAGTACAACACCCCTTAATGCTACACTGTTGTGTTAGGAAATCATTATTCTGGAGTAGAGATAGAACCCAGAGACTTCTGGTCTCCCTACACCAAAGGCAAGTGTGCTACCTGTTGAGCCACTGACACTGCTAAACTCAAATGTTCTCTGGATAGGTTTCTTTCAGTCCTCTTTTTATATACATTCACAGGCTCATTAAACAAACCTGTTCACACAAATTCATCCAGGTATCTTTCTATACTTAAAGAAACAAGTACAGATTAACAGAAAAAATACTCATTTAAAGAAACATCTTTTTACAATGAACTCTACGTAACATATTATTGGCATTATGTACCAACATTTTTGACATTTTTGGGTAACTTGCAACCTTTCAAATGGTGAGAACCGCCATGCTTTTATACGAGTGTGTGTATATGTGCACGTGCATGTATTGTGTGTGTGTGTGTGTGTGTGTGTGTGTGTGTGTGTGTGTGTGTGTGTGTGTGTGTGTGTGTATGTGTGTCTATAGTTTTGCATGTTTTTGGGAGGCGGGAAGAAACCACTGTGCTTTTGGTTAGAACTGAATCCCAGACACTGGTGGTAGGAAGCAGAGATCTGACCACCGTACAGCAATGCTTCTTTCCATCCCAGCGATGCTATTGTTCTGCCTTGAGCCTTTATTAACCTCATACTTGTGATGTCAAGCCATGAGCAAATCTTGTTAAAATGTTGCCAGCTAAGTCAAGTCTCATCTAGTTTTTTTATATACTCCCATAGTCAGACTATTATGTTTGCTTGGTGCTAGCCATAGAGCTGTGGGAATTGTTTTGTATTTTTCCTTTATTTATTTGTTCACTGGGTAGACCCACTGCGTACAAAAAGTGTGACCTGGGTGCACTGCATGACTATGTGATTTGTTCAGTCACACAGGAAAATAAACCCTGAACTACAAAAAACAGCTAAAGCTTGAAAACCTTAGTAAACCGCATTAACTGCCAGACAGATGTCTTTTAGATGGATTGTTTTTTATTAATTCAAGTTCTTATTTACATTTTCTCTGGCCTTTAAAAGCATTACAATATACAGATGTACCTGAACAACTCTGGTCTTCTAGTCAATAACTGTCATAGCTGACAAATGTTTTCTTTGAGTGACCAGTGCTAAAGTACTTCCAAAGCAACTTGCCAAAAATGCAAAGGCAGTTGGAGACCTATTCAGGAAATCTGCCAGTTTAACAACTGTTGCTCTGAAAAAGAAATCAAGATAAATGGTACAAACTAAATAAATTGATTAACACGATCAAATCCTGCATAAATCTGAAGACAACAACATAAAATAAATATGAAGTTAAAATTAATTGGTTTTGCACTGTTTCCATTTATAGTAGCACCATCTGGACTAAAATGCCCATTTATGTAAAAGCTATATCATAAAAGCTATATCATAATGATGAATTCAAGGAGTGCCTTTATTTTTGTCTCTAATTCAAAGTACTAGTTTATTTTTGTTTCTTAAATGCAAGTACCTAAGTATCTACCTTTCCAAAATGCACATCATCATCATCAACAGCAATACCCTTTTTTCAGTTTTCTGCATGGGGTCGGGGTGTTATGTCACTTGTCCCCTTCTCTCCCTATTCAATGCCACTTTCCTACATTCTTTAAAAGTCACGTTTGACTGTTGCAGGTCTTCTTTCACATAATCCATCCACCTCTTTGCTAGATGCCCTCATTTTTCTCTTGCCTTCTTCTGGTCTGTCTCAAATCTTCTTCATCAGATTGTTTTCTGCTTTCCTGCACACATGCCCGAATCACCATAATCTGTTCTCCTTGAAGTTTACTGCAATTGGCGCTACTTTGGCTCTTGCTCTTATGTCCTCATTCCTTCATCTGTCCTATGGTGTGCATCCTACCACCTGTCTCAGGCACTTCATCTCTATCACTTTTAGCTTCCTCAACTGCTCTGAATTTATTGCCCAGGTTTCTGTACCATGCAGTAGTACTAGTCGCACCACTGTTTAGTACACCTTAATTTTAAACTTCTTTGGCTTTCTTCTATCATACACCACTCCTGACACTCTGTGCCAGTTGGCTGCAGACCCTCCAATTCTAGCTTTGACTTCCTCAATCAGGCTTCCCTTCTCCTCAACCACCCCTCCTAGATACCTGAAGCTGTTAACCTGTTCTGCTATTTTCTCTTCTATTGCAGTTCTCATCTTCTTCTGATTTCCTCCATTTGCTGCCATTACAACTGTCTTACCTGTACATATTTTCATCCCATGTGCCTTCAGTTTTTCATTCCATTCCCCTATCCTTTGCTGAAGTTCTTAATCAGAGTCTGCCTGTTACGCCACATTGTCTGCATGCAGCAACTTTGTTGATCTGTCTCCTCCAACCTGTTTGCTAATGTGGTCCATCATTAGTATGAATAGCAGCTGGCTCAGAGCTGAACCCTGATGCACACACACTCCCACTAGGAACCCCTCTTTAAGACCCAACACTTTTCGAACTTGAGTCGTTGGGTCCTTGTTTACAGCTTGCACTAGTTTTACCAATGTTTTTGGGACTTCAAACTACCACTGGACTGCCCAAATCAGCTTTCTTGGACCTTGTCATATACTTTCTCCAAATCTATGAATACCCAGTTGGACGCTTTCCTCATTTCTAGCTCCTTTTCAAGTATCTGTCTCACTGCAAACATTGGGTCGGTTTTATTGCATCCTGATCTGAATCTGAACTGCTCATTTCCCATCTTGCTTTCTACTACTTTGCATATTCTGTGTATTTGTTTATCAATCACCCTCTCCAGAACTTTCAAGCAATGTGATAGGAGTTTGGTACCTCTACACTGCCCAGAGTTGTGAATGTCCCCTTTGTTTTGGAACAATGGCTCTAGTATGCTTATTCTCCAGTCATCTAGGATACACCTTTCTCTCCATACTGCTATGAGTACTCTCTGGAGCCATTTCTCCACTATCTTACCCAACATCTGATCATATCTGCTGTGACCTCACCTGACCCTGCTGCTTTCCCTCACTTCATTTTCCTTAGTGCTGTTCTTACTTCTTCTATGGTGGGTGTAGAATAGTGTGTGTGTTGTACCTGTAAGAAGCAATTCCAATAACAGCACGTGCATATAAATAGCAAGCACTTGCTAGCTTCAGTACCATTTTGAGAATGCAGCCAGAGTGTGAACATGTATATGTATGTTAGCTAGTTTGTATATACGTTAAAGTTACTTAGCCTCATTTCTAATATGTTTGTACATATAATATAATAAAGTTGCTTGAACAAGAACTTACAATGTTCATCTACTTCATCCTGACTAGACAAGTGACATGGTGTCAGAAGGGGGATTCCAGACACTGCTTTTCAGACTTACGAGGTGCAGAGTTAACAGTGAAGGTAAACTAAGTGAACCAAGTACAAAAAAAGAGTCAGAAATGAGCTAAAGGTAATGAAAACTTGCACAAATGGTTTATTTTATAAATAAGATAAAACAGAACATTACAAGGGCACAGAACACATTATTAAGCAAATGAGAAGCACTAAAAGTTTATTAATTAAACAAAATGTTTGAAATTAAAATATTTGATAACCATTTATCAGAAAAGCACATAAGGGGTTTGGAGTTACCTCAGAATTGCAAAACAAGCATGTTTAATTAAAAAAAGCATGTTTAGAGTAAAACAAGCACAAGAAAAGTATAACGAACATAAAAAGTGATTAAACAAACAAAATGAATATAATAAGGGGAAAAGGTGCACATTAAGCATAAATAAAGCAAGGTGACTGTAGGTTTTCTGTCAAATTACTGTGTTTTGGTATAAACTACTATTTTGCATTGGTTGAAGCTATTCAGGGTATAACTAGAGTTATTCGAAGTATCTCAAAGCATGTAAAAGTGCTTACAATGTATGTTTATTACTACACATTTATTTGTGTGCAAAGTGCAACAATTTTGTAAAGTGCAGACAAAATACAGCCATTTTAAAAAGTTTCTTGTGCTGGGTGTGTCTATTCTCAGAATGCCACCATTACATATTGTTTCTTGCACTGTACAGAGTTATTTAGCAAATTATAGCAATTTTAGGAAGGTTTCAGTGTGCTGTGTACTGTTTATATGCAAAGTGCAGTTACTTTGAAATATTTCTTACTCTGAGCTTCTTCTACCCAGTTTATTCACACAGTGCAGTTATTTTGAAATATTTCTTACTCTGATAAGAGGTGATTTCGTACAGCACAGTGATTTCAAGAATATTCTTTTGCCCAGGAGATTTATTTCACAAAATTCAGTTATTCAGAGGTTTGTTGTGCTATTGGGCATAGTTACAAGTACTGGCATACATTTCTGGCATATGTGTGTGTGTGTGTGTGTGTGTGTGTGTGTGTGTGTGTGTGTGTGTGTGTGTGTGTGTGTGTGTGTGTTTGTGTGTTCATGCATACTTGCAAAAGCCTTCACTGGTATGTGTTAATATGGCAGAGGCATTTCGCAGATCAGGTCCACTTGTATTTGATCAGAATATTGCAGAGAACTGGAGAATATTTGAGCAAGAGTATGATATTTTTGTACAAGCAGCTTATTCTGACAAAGATGCTCACACCAGAGCATTCATTTTGCTAAACGTAGCTGGGTCAGAGGCCATTGAGAGACAGTGTTCATTTGTGTATGCACCAGCAGTATACGAAGGAGAAGGGGAAAACCGTCATATTGTTGTACAGGCTGAATCAAGAGAAGATCCCGAGTGTTTTAAATGCAGATTCAGGGAAATATGCAACCCCCAGACAAATGTTACATTAGAGAGACATTTGTTTTACACAAGAGATCAAAAGCTAGGAGAAACTTTTGCAGCTTATATTACTGAACTGAGAAACAAAGCTAAAATGTGTATGTTTGGTGATTTAAAGGACAGGATTGTGTGTGATATTAGTAGTGCTGCAGTGAGAAACATTTTGCGTCATGGCAGTGATGTAACACTGAGCAAAGCTATTGAAATTTGTCAAATCCAAGAAGTTACAGGAAGGCACACAAGTATGCTTACAAGTGATAAGAGCATGGTCTCAGCAGGCTTCAGAGCAAATGTGGACAGCATGTAACACATGGATAGCAGAAAGAGGCATAAACACATGGCACGTTCTGAGGGTGGCTTAATGGCTAAGGTGTTTGCCTTGCAAACACAAGGTGCAGGGTTTGAGTCTCACAAGGGATAATTGGCTAAGCTTAAAATGGCTCGCAAGGGCAGTTAGCTTAGTACTAACCTATGAACTATGAACTGTATCCCCTGCAGGTGTGACAGCTAAAACCTATAGTTTTCCAGCAAGTTCTAAGACTATTTCAGTGAAAAGTACATGCTCAGTGCAGTATAAGGGTGAGTCAGCAAAACCCAAATCAAGCTTTATTGTTAACTGTCACAACTGTGGTGCCAATCATGAGTCTAAAAGAGAAAAGTGCTTAACATTTGGTCAGCAATGCCACACAACTGTAAAAAAATGGAACCATTTTCAAATGTTTTGCAAATCAAGGGTCACTTAAAAAAGCAAGTTGATCATATAGAAAGCCACATCCCTACTTTTTATGTAGATGGTATATCAGTAATTGGTGAAAAGATTGATGCAGTAGATTTGCTGGCAAAGAGCGAAGTGTTTTGTACTGTCCAGATCAAAGGTAAATCCACCGAGCTCAAAGTAGACACTTGTTCAAAGTGTAATTTTATGTCAGCTAAGGTGAGAGCTGGTGAGCAACTTAATATGGCCAGTTGTGTGAAACTTGTTGCTTACGGAGGTGAAGAAATTCAAACCGAAGGCCCAGTAGTGCTTTCATGTTATGTGGCTAGAAACTGCTACAGCTTACTATTCTATGTAGTAGGAAAACACAGCAGACAATCCAAAGACAGTATCCAATTTAATGAAAATAGTAAGCGCTTTTGAGGGTCGGCCTCTTCATCAGACTATAAACAATTAAATGATAAAACAAGCTCTTTAAATACCCCTTCCTTACATCATTAAATACATCAATTAATGCCTCAATTAAAACATTTAAAAAGATAGCACATTATTTACCTTAATACATATGCTAATGCTTAAGCTGTCTAGCTTTAAGGAAAGATTTGATGGAAAGCATACTATTTAAACTTGGCGCTTTATCTGCACGCAGTAACATTATCCATCTCTGTTCTGCGACTTCAGTGATATTTTTCATATCACCTCCTCTTTTCCTATCTGCAACCAATTCCAAAGCCAAATATTTAAAAGTGTGTTCCCTACCTTTCCTCTTTACATGCATGGCTAATGCACTATTCTCTTTCATGTTTTTTATATCTCAGACATGTTCCAATATTCTGTCTTTGAATTGCCTATTAGTTTTGCCAATGTAGTATGAAAAACACTTAACACAATAACCAAAGTACACCATATTCCTTGTTCTACAATCGGCATAGTGTGAACACCCTACCTTAAACCCAATACTGGATGTGTAAAGTATGTGCCTGCATGTATAAAGACAAAGGCATTACAGTTCCTACAGGTGTACGTACTTACTCTGTCAGATTTATCAATAACCTTAGGCAAACTGGATTTGTAACAAAGGTGACCCTTCAGTGTCTTGGTAGGTAGGGAACACACTTTTAAGTTTTTGATGACAAGTTAGGCAAATTTCCAGTTGTGTATTATATGAAGTTAGACCCAGAGGTCAGTCCAGTGGTCAGACCAGGAAGAAAAGTTCCGATAGCTATGCAGAATAAAGTCAAAGCTCAGTTGGATAAAATGGTCCAGCAAGGTGTAATTTGTCCAGTTACAGAACCTACTGAATGGGTGTCGTCCATGGTAGCAGCCCACAAAAAAGGCTTAGATGAAATCAGAATATGCATTGACCCAAGAGATTTGAACAAAGCATTAAATAGACCGCATCATCATATGCGTACAGTCGAGGAAGTCACAGCCCTAATACTGAATGCCACTGTTTTTTCTGTCTTGGATGCAAAAAGTTCATTTTGGCAAGTGATGCTTGATTGCAAATCTTCACTACTGACTGCATTCAGTACCCCATTTGGAAGATATGGATTCCTCAGGATGCCATTTGGAATAAATTCTGCAAGTGAAGTCTTTCAGAGTGGAATGGAGCAACATTTTTCAGGTTATCCTTGTGCCATAATAGTAGATGATTTATTGGTTGAAGACAATGGTGGAGCAAAGCATGACAGAAACCTTAGGAAAGTTCTAGACAGAGGACATAAAGTGAACTTGAAGCTCAATCCTCTAAAGTGCAAATTCAGACCACCAGACATTACATATGTAGGTCATTTATTTTCTAGCACTGCCTTGTGATCAGACCCGTCCAAACAAGCAGCCATTCTTGAGATTCCAGCACTGAATAATGTTCAAGTTCTACAATGTTTTCTTGGTATGGTCAGCTATTTGGCAAGTTTATACCAGACTTCAGTGAGATGACAGTGCCTTTGAGAGAGCTAATGTGCAAAAATGTTACATGGTCTTGGTTGTTACAACACCAGAGAGCATTTGAAGACCTTAAGCAGAAAATTGCCACCCCACCTACATTAAGATACTATGATGTCAATAAACCAGTAACTCTTTCCTGTGATGCTTCAAAATTTGGTCTTGGTGCAGTTATTCTTCAAGAGTGCAGACCAGTAGCATAAGCATCTAGAACTCTTACCCAAACTGAAATGCAATATGCTCAAATTGAGAAAGAACTTTTGGCAATAGTATTTGCATGTTCAAAGTTTCATGATTATATTCATGGCCGAGCTATTCAGATTGAAACTGATTAGCAGCCTCTAGTCATTATTTTAAAGAAGCCTATGCATTCAGCTCCAGCGAGATTAAAAAGAATGATGCTCAGATTGCAAAAGTACAACTTCAAAATGGTCTATACAAAAGGCAAACTTCTTTATCTGGCCAATACCTTATCCAGATTGCCCAGAAGTACAATGGAACAGCTTAATGCAGAGACTTTTGACTTTGATGTCATTAAAGTGCGTAATTTTTTCTACCACGAGACGTGATGAACTGAGAGATCATACAAAGACTGGTCCCGCTTTGCAAAAGCTCAACCACTTCATTATTGTTGGATGGCCATCAAAACAATTAGTGTACCGCCTGAAGTGCAACCTTATTTTCCTTACAGAGATGAGATGTTGATGGAAGAGGGCATTATTTTTCAAAGGTCCTAAAATTGTTATTCCTACTTCCTTACAACAAGACTATAGCCAGATTTTGCATCGTGATCACCCAGGTTCAGAATCTACCAAAAGAAGGGTGAGATGACTCATATTTTGTCCTTCTCTAGCAAAAGATATTGATAAGGTACTTTCTTCTTGTTCAGTATGCAATAGCACTAAACTGCATTTAGCTAAGTCAAGTTCCTGGACTACCCTGGTGAACAGTAGCCACTGATATATTTGAGTGGAACAATCAGCATTACCTAGTGTTGATAGACTCTTATTCGATCTGGTTTGAGATTGATTACTACCTAACCTAACGTCCACTGCTGTTATCACCAAGTTGAAATGTCATTTCTTATTCCATGGGAGTCCACAGATGCTTGTCTTTGAAAATGGTACCCAATTACCAGTCAGTTGTTTCAGAAATTTGCAAAAGAATGGGACTTTGTACATGTTACTAGTAGTCTAGAATACCCACTGTTATATGGACTAGCTGAACGTGCAGGACAGAGTGCAAAGCAATTACTAGAGAAGTCAAAGCATGATAATACCGATGTCTTTTTGAATTTACTCAATCTCAGAAACATACCCACTGACGATATACTTGGCTCGTCTGCTCAGAGACTTCTGTCTAGGCAAACCACAACAACCTTGCCTATCAGTTCCAGTTTGTTGAGGCCTAAAGCTGAGAACAACAGAACAATCAAAGCACAACTATTCAGAAAACATTCCTTCCAGAAGACCAGCTATGATAAATTGAGCAGATTTCTTTGTTCATTGAAAGAAGGAGAGCCAGTGAGGATACAAACGGTGAAAGGTTTTGACCGTATTGGTCAAGTAACAGGTATATGTGTCAAGCTGAGATCCTACATCGTGGAATCTGAGGGTGTGGAGTACAGGAGAAATTGCAGACATCTTCTTCCTGTATCAGAATCAATATCGCAGCATTGTTCCTAGGATACAGACTCTAGATCTCAGAGAAATCCAGACAATGTTCCTGTTGCAGAACTTGTCTTAACTTCTACTTTCATTCCTGATGATGAGGTTCTTGTTGTCCCCAAAGTTGAACATTCAGCAGAGACGGTCCCATTTGCTAGACCTAGTTCTAATTTGTATGTCACATGATTTGGTCATATTTCCAGACCTAGTGTGAAATACACAGCAATCTAGACATAATTGTCTATATGGATTAGTTCTGTATAATTGCATGTCAAAGAATTATTTTGTATCAATTGCATGTCAATTAATGTTGTCAATAATGCATGACTCATTTCTCAAAGAGGGAGTATATAGAGGTGTGTGTGTGTGTGTGTGTGTGTGTGTGTGTGTGTGTGTGTGTGTGTGTGTGTGTGTGTGTGCGCGCGTGTGTGCTGTACCTTTAAGAAGCATTTCCAAGGACAGCACCTACATATAAATAGCAAGTACGTGCTAGCTTTGGTGCCATTTTGAGAGTGTAGCCAGAGTGTGAACATGTATGAGTGTGATAGCTAGTTTGTTTATAAATTTATCTAAGTTAAAGTTATTAAGCCTCAATCCTGATGTGTTTGTACATAATAAAGCTGTTTGAACAGAACCCACAAATGTTTGTCTGTTTTATCCTGACCAGACGAGCGACAGTGGGCTCCTCTTCTTCTCTCACCATATGCTGTGTCTGGGGTAGTTGAGCTTCTGTGGGGTTTTCTTCATTCAGTAGCTGCTGGAAGTAATCCTTCCAAAATTCTTTGATGTCCTGTGAACTGGTGAGAAGGTTGTTGCTGGCACCTCTTATGAAAGGTGTTTGACACTATCTTCTTTATTTTTCTGTCTTTGCTTTGTAATCTGATAGAGTTTCTTTGTGCCATCCACTGAGTCACTTACCAGAAGCTGGTAGAGTGCCTCTGATACCTTGTTGTTTGCTATTGCAACTCCTCTCTTGGCCTCTTTGTTAGACAATCAATATTCCTTCCTAGCCTGGTCTGTCTTTTTTACGCCCCACTTTTTCCTGCATTACTTCTTTCTTTTGATGACTTCCTGGACTTCTGCATTCCACCACCAGCTTTTCCTTATGTACCTTGCTTCCATACCTGTCTTAACCATGTATCTGTTCTGTAGCTCTTATACATGCTGCTTCGAGGCACTGCTATTCTTCTTCATCTCCACCTATTTCCTCCTCTTCTCAAGGTGCTAGAGTCCTGAGAAATTCCTTGAATTGTTGTACTTTCTCTCCGGTCAACTTTCAGGTCTTCAGCCTGGTCTCTGTTGACCTTAGAGCTTTCTCTGACTACTGTTTGCAGCTGATTGTGGCAACTAGTGGTTTATGCTGTGGGCTGACTATTTCAATGGGGATGACTTTCAATCACTGATTCTACCCCAGTGCCTTTCCTTATAAAGAAGAAGTCTATCTGAATTGCATGTTGGCCACTTTTGTATGTGATCTTGTGACTGTCTCACTTTATGAACCACGTGGCTTCCATCAAGCCATTTGCCAGACAGAAGTCTAGAATGGCCTATTTCTTCTTTATTCCTGTTGTACCACCCATGTGGTCCTAGGCAGTCCTCATTTTCCGTTTGTGCATTCAGGTCACCCATTATCAATACTAATTCCTGTCATCCTGCTTTATCTAGCAGATCCTGCAACTGCTGCCTGAATGCACTGTTCTCCTCCCTATCACAATCCTGAGGCTAAGGCATATAGGTTGAAATTATGAATACTGCTCCATAATTACAATGCGGTCTGATTGCCATGAGTCTGTCACTAATTCTGGTGACATCCCTCATTGTCTTCTGAAGTCTGTCCCTCAATATAATTCCAACACCATTTCTAGCCAGTCCTCCTCCTGATTAGAAGACTCTGATGGCAAGTGGCTTTGCTGCACTGTCCTTCCATCTTGTCTCCTGGATACAGAGAACGTCCAGCCTCCTCCTTACCATCATGTCATCCACTTTCAAGCCTCATCCTGTCAGTGTAACTACAGTGAGTGCAACAATTCTTAGTTTGTTTTTGACAGGTTGATTGAGTTTATGTTCAGTTTTCACTCAACAGAGTTGGCCAGCAGATTATTGATCCACTGTTTCTGGGCTTTATGACAGGCACACATTGGCCAATAGGGCCACATACTCCCCTCCCATCATAAACATGGGTCCTTAGCTTAGGTCAGGTCCTCAGCCAGTAAATATCTATGCCCATTTTGGCAATGTTAGTCAACACAACTGAATCACCTAGAGCCATATTTTACACTGCTGATTAGCTAGCCCTGCCACTGCATACAATCTGATCTGTGTTCTATTTTTGAAGATACTGCACACCACAGTAGATGTTCAAAGTGGCTCCATCTAGAGACTGTGCTGCTGCACACAGCTCTATTCTTAGGTGAGTTTGAGATGGAAACAGCATGTTTTTTGGATGTGGGAGGAACCCCACAGTGACACAGGAAGAACATGCAAAGTCCAAATAGGCATTGGCCGGAGGTCAGAACTGAACCTTGTGCCTTGTGCATGGGAGGCAAAGAACTTAATCGTTATGCCATATGGTGTTCACCTGACCAAAACCAAATATTGTAATATAACTTCTAACCACATTGATAATGCTGATAATAGCCTAACACATTTGTGTGAATGAATGTCACATTACCATCAAACTAGATACACACACAGAAATGCAGCAAAAGCCCTATGCTTAGGTACTGTTAGAATCATAGAAGTTAGAAAATAATATTAGCATTTGTTTGGGACACAGACCCAAGATTTCTAGAATACTTTGCTGGCGTCACTGGTGCTTGACCAAGAAGAAGCTCTGGACAGGTAGATATTGAGTTTTCTCTTGATGCATCTTATGTGCTGGATTTACATCTGCAGCTGTGTACTACATATTCTACCCCTCACACATCCAATGGATATTTACTTATATCTTTTTAAATGATACCCATAAATTATTATAATTAAATATTACACAAAATGTATAATTTTTGCCTTACTAATCTTTTGTTAAAATGTGTCAATGTGTATTTACAATTGCAAGTCTTAATTTCTGATTTCAGTATCTTTAATTTAACTGCATATTTCATTTTTGTATTTCCTTGTGAAGCCTTTCTTATTAGGTCTGTACTGAAAATGGGCCACAACCCTACTAAGCTAAAACATACCTACCTACATACATATAAATAAATAAATAAATAAATAAATAAATAAAATAAGGAAGTAAGGAAGTAATGAATAAATACTAGTATATTTTTTAAACAAGAAACATCTTTATTAAATTATCACTTAAGACACAGACAATTTTACATTTATATAAATGAAAACAAACCATACTGACATAATTTTAGTTGTAAAGATTATACATCACTTATAATCTATCTAGTCACTGTCAGTCAAACATTATATAGCTCATTCAAATCCTGCCTTCTTATAAACCTCATTCCTCCTTCACATGTATTGTTCCCACAATTCCTTTTTTATGTAATTTGCTCCTACCCTTGTCTAAAGATCCCATTTCCAATTGTTTTATCTCTGTCACAATATTCACTGCTTCGAGTACAGATGGTTTAAACTTTGATTTCCATTTTCTGCTAATTGCTTTTTTGGCAGCCACCTTAATTAGATTAAGCAAGGCCTTACTATGTGTAGGCAATTCAGAGTCTGTATCACAGGTAAAAAAAAAATCCTTAGCTTTACTAATTTCCTCCCACAGTATTTCTGATAGAGTAGTCTGCATGGAATTTTTAAAGTCTGTCAAGTCATTACACTCCCAGAATATATGTCCCCAGTTCTTTCTTCACCATCACACCTCCATCATTGCTATATTCTTTGGAGTCTACTTGGGGTATAAAAATACCTATTTAAATACTTCCAAGTGAAGAACCTAAATCTTCTAGACTTTGTTGCATATTTGGGAGACATGCACATATCCCCAATTGTTTCTTTGTGAATTGCTTATCAAGTCTCTGGTCCTAATTCTTTCTAAACTCCTCTGATTGATTCTTATACTTATCATGCAATATTTTATATATACTTTACTAATTATTCATTTTTTAAACAGCAGCTTCTGTTCTAGAGTCTACCAAAAACTCTACCAGTGCTGGTCTTTTACTTAGGATCCCCCTATTTGCTTTTCTTTGCCTATACTTTGATATAAATCCTTGAGAGGGAAGGCAATCTCTAGCCCGCTGTCCAAATAAAGTCTTGGCCTCTTCCCATTCTATTACCTTTCCCTATCTATTTATTTGCTCCCAGTACCTGGTTCTTTTCCCAGTTTTCTTCAATAAATTCCAACCCCCTCTCGCCTATTGTCTGGATCTCTAATTGCAGCCATCCCTATCAGCAGACTCTCCTTTCTTCATTCCCGTGTTGGCTTCATTCTTAGAATACTTTCTGCTACTTTATGAATATAATATTCAGTATGGTTATTGTTATTCTCCTTACAGATCTGCATCCAACATCCTAGTCTCTCCTTGTTTCTTGAGCTTCTCCATGTTTCATCATCATCCCTTTCCACTTTGAATTATAGGTTTCTGCTTGTGCTATGTATAGGAGCCTTAACTGTGTAGCTCTGAAATTCCCCTTCAAATTGGATAATTCCAAACTGCCTTGTTCAATTGGAAGAATCAGTTTATCCCACTTGACTCTTGCCATCTTTCCCTCCCAGATACAATCATTGAGCTCTTTAATTGCTATCCACAACTTCTCCTCTGGTTTATAAAAATATCCCTGACTTGTGTATAAAACTAAAGGGACTAAAAACATTTTAACTGCTTGTATCTTGCTATCCATATCCATAAAACAGAGATTCCAGTTTCTCAGTTTTTGTATCTTTTGTTTAGTCTCTTTTCCACATATCCTTAGCTGACACACCTGAATCCTTTTTAATCCATACTCCTAAGTACATCATTTATCATGTCCCTATAAATACGGATGTTGTTGAAGCAATTTGTGTATAGTTGCATAATTTATAGCTATTGCCTTTGTTTTAACTTCATTAATTTTGTATGCCAAAAAGATTTGAAACTGTCTCAAAATGTTCCATAACACTGAAATGTCCTTTTCTGGTTTTATCTGGTATAAAATAATATCACCTGCAAATAGAGCCAGCTTTTCTTGACTACCATCCCAATTATATCCTTGAATTTCTGAATTGCTTATTTTCTTTGCCAATGGTTCTAAATATAATGCAAATAACAAAGGAGAAAGAAGACACCCCTGCCTGGTCCCTCTGCTCAAATAGAAATTATCAAAAAGGAAACCACTTACTTTAATTTTCACCTCCAATCCCTCATATATGCTCTTAATCAGTCTTATAATTTTATCAGGGAATGTAAATGCTTCCATTGCCCTGCTCATAAACTCCCAGCTTACTCTGTCAAATGCTTTCTCTGCATCAAGACCCATTAACAACAGTGGTATTTTGTTACATTCTGCTTCCTGCTGGATCATTAATGTTCTGTTAATGCAGTCAAATGTTTGCCTCCCCTCCACAAAACTACATTGATCCACATCTATTAATTTTGACATCACCCTTACCATTACCTTTTATCCATTATAGACATAAACACTTTATAATTATGGTTTAGGATTGAAATTGACATGTATAAAGCTGGATCTGATGGGTTTTTGCCCTCCTTAGGTATTACAGCTACGACCGCTTTCTTCCAGAATGCTGGTACTTCTCTACCTCTTAAAATACTCTTAAACAAAACGTTCCAGATTTTTATCAGTTTTTTTTCCCTCCTAGCTTCTAAACTTCCATGTAAATACCATCTATTCCTGGGGACGTTCCTGTGGATTGGTTATACATTACCATTTTTATTTCATCTCCTCCTGTCCTATTAGTAATTGAGCCTCATCTGCCTCTAACCTTGGCATATTTAATTCTTCCATAAACATTTCCATTTGTACCATTTTTGATTTCCATATTTCTCTGCTTTATACAGACTTTCATAAAATTTCTGAAATATTTCTAGTACCTCTACAGGATTTCTTGTTATCTTCCATGTTAATAGGCTTCCTAAACTTAGTGACAACCCTTTCTACTTTCTCTTGTCTGAGTCATTGTGCTCTGGAGTTATTATTAAAAAAAGCAATATTTCTAAACTCATGCATATTATTGAGGTAATACCTTATTTTCTGTTTAACATTCTGTAATTGCTCCTCTTTTTGTTGTGATTCCCCCTATTCTGCAGTACTTTAACCTTTGTCAGTCCCTCTAAATAATTCTTGTTACTTCTTATCCATATCTCTCTTTTATTTTCACACTATTTTTGAACTCCACTTTAATTGTATCCAACTCCCTAGCTATATTTTCAGAAGAAATTTCTATATTCTCTAATAACGCCCAAAGAATTCCTCTCTTTTCCACCGATAGGTGGAAAAGTGTCAGTGTCTCATTTTTATTTCATTATCCAGGATTTTTATTTTAGTTATTATTGGTATGTGATCTGAAATAGTTATTGGATGCATATCATAACTTTCAATTAAATGCACATTCTGCTGTGAAATATATGTTCTTTTAGCTTAGCCCAGTTTTTGTATCTTGGGGAATAATATGTAAATTCACTCTGAACTTCTACTACTGAATTCACATCTTCCATTACAAATAGTTTCATAAATATCTTCAAAAGCTAGCCTTTTTTGTTATATTTTCCTTTTTGAGCCCCTAGATACATCTTCACTGATGCAAATCAAATGCCAGTCCCCACCTATAAGTAACATTTCCTGCTGAAAGCTAATTATTTCTCCAAGAATTTTCTTCAGCTTCAGATTAGCAGTTTTAGGTGGAATATAACTACACGCCAGTATAATCATCCTCCCTTGCCAGTAGCCCCTTAGTACTACAAATCTACCATCATTAACTTTTGTATAGGTTCATAGGTTTATAGGTAGATACTAGGCTATCTGCCCTAGGGCATTTATAAGCCTAGCCAGAGTGTATTTGGTTTCCGCCTCCCTATTAGATTTAGACTACTGTGCCTGTGTAAAGTAGGTCACAGAAGGTACCCTTTTAAGATTAGTTTACTGTGCCTCTGTCTAGCAGGGACACAGAAGAGATCCCAGGGGTGAATTTGCGATTTCCCATCCAGGCGTCCAGATTTCGCTTGAAGAGGGTCAGCGAGGGGATATGTCTAACATGAATTGGGATTATATTCCAGAGTGAGGGGAGCCTTTGGGAAATGAATCTGTCCCTTCAGCATGTCCTATTTATTTTTGTGCTGAGGTTTAGGTCCCTGGAGTGTGTAGGTCTAGGGGACTTGGATTTTTTGAGGTGGAGCATGTCCATTAATTCTGGGTTTGACATGGCATTGTATGTCAGGCATAGATCACCTCTGAGTAGGTGGTAAGCAACTGAGTAGAGCTGGAGTTTCTTTAGTCGAGCTGCATAGGACATCTGATTGTAGCCCATGATCCACCCATATATTTTAGTATCCTCTTTCATCACTATGAGCGCCTCTTGCAATTAGTTTAAGTACTCCTCTTTTCCTTTGTCCCAGGTATTCTGCTGAATATCCATCCAGAAAACCTTTCTTTATCAAATTCACATGTTAAGTTCTTTGCAAATGTGTCTCCAATAGCATAACTATTTGCACTGTACATTTTTATTGCAGTTCACTACTCTTTCTTTTTTGTATATATATATATATATATATATATATATATATATATATATATATATATATATCTGTGAGACTATTTACATCTAAAGATAATACAGAAAGCTTAATTATGTTAAAAAGTTATTATTCCCACATATTATTTGTAACAGCTTTTTCTTAAGTGTCTAGTTCCAGCTTTTGTGTTACAAGCATAAACTAATGTTTGGCAGGTTAAAATTTTATAAATTACTTTCTTGTCATATCCATTTGAGCCTATGACATATCATACAAAACTTTTTGTTTTATTAAAAGCCCTCAAAAAATGCAACCAGTATAGCCCTAAAACCTATTAACTTAATACTATAACACAAAACTATGCATATATTCAAATATTGAAGTTTTACCATTCTAATAGGAACAACTGTCCCAGACTAACAACCACACTCACAGATTTGGAGTAACCTAAAAGGAAGGTTATGCATGTTACATCGCATGGTATAACCTGTGCTTCTACTAAGTGCTGTAAGGTTTTGTCTTATCTTTATTACTCTC
Organism: Protopterus annectens; assembly: GCF_019279795.1. Lineage (NCBI taxonomy): Eukaryota > Metazoa > Chordata > Ceratodontiformes > Protopteridae > Protopterus > Protopterus annectens. The sequence continues at coordinate 165,812,440 of NC_056735.1, forward strand.
CAAGATTGAAAAATACTTGAATGCTTTCAGAAAACATTATCTCCTAGCCATTGGAAGAAAGCCATTAAAAAAAGAAGTGTTCTGCTTTTATTGCTCTTAATCAGATTGTCTCCATGGAGGCATGAGAACAAGCTACAGAGTTGCTTCTACAAGCACTCATTTGTTTGCTAGTGAAAAACTTTTTATTACATTCAATGTTCTTTTTTATTTAATTGCTTTCTCTTCAAACTTATTACTGGATCAAGCCAAAGGCCTTAATCTAGTCATTTCCCTATTCAATAATGAGAAAAAGCACATCAATTTTTCTTGTATCATGCTCTTTTGACCAAAATTCTCTCCTTTTTTCACATTGCAGTGCCAACATTTCTTATAACTAAACAAGGAGAAAGAAAGAAAGAAAGAAAGAAAGAAAGAAAGAAAGAAAGAAAGAAAGAAAGAAAGAAAATGGGGGCACCCATTTATTTTAGTATCCCTATTACACTTGAAAATAACTGAGAAAACTTTACAGCATGCAAATTATTTCATGCATTATAAAAAATACTACTGTTAAGAAGAACATTTAGTTTTACTCAAAGTTAACTCTTTCCTTCCTCTTCCCCCCTCCTAAATGTTCTTCCAAACATTGATGTCATGAATTAGGACATATGCTTTAGAGTCCCCTACATGTTTAACAAAGTTAAAAAAGTCCAATAGTTCCAGGTTTTCTTCTTCTGTCATGTTTCAAAAATATAATGAATGCTTTGTAATCCCACATTTGTTTGTCAATTTTCTAGTTGCTGGTTTTATTCCTGTTGATTTCCATCTCCCTAATCCAGTCTATGCTTCATTTCCATCATACTCCTGGTTCTTCTAATCACTCTTGTGTTTTTTTTCTGTCTCTCAAACATTTTCCTTTCAAACATTGGAAAAGGTTTCACTAGTACAGTCTCTGCGTGGTCTTTATTACCAGAAGAATAGGAAGCAGAATCTCCTTCTGTTTCAGAGCTCACATTTTGTTGGACAGATGTTTTTATTTCCTCCTTAGCATGCTGCACATCAAAAAATTATATTGTCACTCCAGGAAAGAATATTCTGAAAATAGCTGGGTGCAGCAACTTGAATATCATGTCTGCTTCTTGACATTCCCTGATTAGTAGAATAACTTTACTCCTCTTCCACCTGGTGTACAGTGAGTAATATTTTCCACAAGTACTCTACTGTGTCCCACTGTTATTACTTTGCCCTTCTGCCACAGTTTTGTCAGAATCAACTCCTACTGCTGGCAGGATTGCATCTTTACTATTAAAGGTCTAAGTTGCTTTCTCATGGCTGTTTGCAGCATGCACACAATGTGCCCTTTCAGCTAACAACTCCTGCTGTGGAATACCAGTCCAGTTGCTTATTTGTGTTTTCATAAAATTAATACAGTCTGTTCCTTCCAGCTTCTCTGGTACAGCATAAAATCTCAAGTTTTCTCTCCATACTCTCTCCTCTAATTCTATTATTTTTTGAAACACATTTTCTTGAGCAGTCTCATATTCAGCCAGCCTTTTCTTCATTTTGACCTCCGATTTTTGCAGTTTTATCACTTCATCTGAATATCTGTTAAAAACTTCTTCCAGTTTTCCTACCTTTTGTCATTTGAGTTGATATATTCCTTCAGTGTTTCGTTTTTTTAATCAGCTTTAAGTACATTTGACATTTCTCCTCTGGATTACTGGAAGTCATGTCTTGCACCAAAGGTGCAGCTTTCACTGCTTGTTGCTGAACGACTGCAGAATTCTTCCCAGGCAGTGTTTTTCCTTACTTTTCATGACTGATTCATTTTCAGGTTCTCTGAATTTCTTATTTGTTTGCATCCAGAGAGTGCACTTACATGTTACTGAAATTTACCCCAAAATATGAGTTTACTGGCTCTGTCTTCTGAGTTTGTGTTTTCACACTGGGAGAGCTAAAATCAAACTGCTACTCAATGTACAGCCATCTTGGATGTCCCAAATATTAGTATATGTTGTCATAAAGTATTTTCTAAGCATTTCCATATACTTTTACTGTAAGGCTTAAAAGAATTAATGGAATTATGCAGATAGCTGTTAAAGCTTCAGATTAGACTAAGATAAGCTATATTAATTTTTTTCTAAGCAAGCCCTTTACAGTTTTAAGTTTAGGTAAACATAAAATACAACATTAAAATAGAAGGAGCAGTCAACAGTGTAAGTAATGTGGTATCAGAGAAGTAGCCAGTGATCTAATGTACACTACTGGTCAAATTAAGACAAAGTACATTACATAGAACTGGGTTTACCTCTATGTAGCTAGTACCTGCAATGGCCTACTGACTCAGCTGAACAGTTAGTCAGAGAAAGCACCCAGGTTTGACTTGGACACCATTGCAATTCCAAGGAGGAATGAGGAGACACTAGGTGACTGGTGTGTGCAAGTAAGATAGTAATGTCAGTTTCCTCCAATGATAAAAATAGCAAGCAGGCCACAAAGCATATAGCAATATCTAAAACATTTGTTCTCCAATTGAAGCAGCTCCATATGAGAGCACAACTGCATCAGGCAGGGCAGATTGTAACACCAGTAGTTGTCTTACGCTTCAGATCTATTAGATTTTGCTTTATATCAGAATGGGTTGACAGGTCAGATTAAAGGATAATTAACTCCAAGAAGCCACAACGGTACACCAGTAGCATTAGTCAGCCCTTGGAAAACATGATTCTGAACTTGGACAGCACTGCATATATTTAGAGCAAGATTTACAGATTTATCAGGAAGCACAATGATTAGAACTAGGGTAACAACTCGGTCCTAGTTCAGAAAATCAATTTTTTTAAATGTCCAAATTCATATGGTCAAGTCCATATGATTAAAATTTTAAAAATTCTTATCATTTGAATTGTGATCACTGTACAGTGGGGACTGGGGAATGTGCACTTTTTCCGCTGTAGTGGAGTCTCAGAGTTGGTATAAATAATTTGCAGGGGGTGTTGCGGGTGTAGGGGGCTTGCCCTCTGCAACACATTGTTTGTCTTGTTTCTGAGTTTTCAGCTTTTTTAAATGTCGATCATATGGTCTTCACCATATGAATTTCAACATTTCAAAAAAATTTGATCTTCTGAACTAGAGCCCAACAACTCAGATGAGTGTGTTTGTGGCAGTGCCATGAAGTTGCACCACAAAGCATGGCATGGTTCTTGCTTAAATATCAATGAATCAATCTTCCTTAGGTTCATAGGCTCATAGTAGGCAGTTGATCTAATAGATCATTTGTATTTGTAGCCTATCCTCAAGATCCTACTTCACTATTAACCTACAACATCAATAATTATCTAATTTCACCCCCTTTCAGTGAGGGTATGACAAGCCATATCAGGAGAGATAGAAATGGTTTCCCATTTGTTCATCCTAGTTGCGTTTAAAGATGGTCATGGAGCAACTTTGCTTTACATCTAAAGTATGTCCATTTTGTAAAAGAAGGATTCTTTGAATGTTATATCTGTCTTGCAACCAGGACTCACTTTAATGAGCAAAAATGTCATTTATATATATATATATGTACACATCCAATAAGCAATTTCCTCTCAATAGTTTAGAACTTCATCCGATACTATTACATACTTCCCAGGAAGTTTTACAGCAAAAAACAATCATGTAACCACCTTCTGCAATGACATCACTTCTCCCAGACACACTGCCTGGTACTTGATGTTCCCAGCTGGTCTCCTATTCAGGTACTAACCAAGGTTGACCCTACTTAGCTTCCAAAAAAAACCCTCCATTTCATATAATATAATATCCAATGTAAACTAATGCTTGCCATCTCTTTTGACATCTATAAAATACATATAACCCCCCATAAAAAAAAAAAAAAATATATATATATATATATATATATATATATATATAAAATTGATTTCATTTAAGATAAATAAATTAAAATTTCAAAAACTTAAATGCATGTTGAAAATTTCCAACAATGATATAATATGATAACAAACCATCAAATAATAACAAAGAGACAGTTTTTATAAGGTCGAAGCAAAGAGAAAATCTTTTCAGATATAAATAAAATATTTTAAAATATTAAAAACTTTTTACAAAGGTGTATGTAATGGAAATAACTATCTTTGTAGAGCTTTTAATTTTGATATGCAAGATATAGATAGCTGTTCATTTAATCCAGGCCAGGATGTTGCATTTAGGTGCAACTGCCAAATCAATTCACATTTTTTCTAGTAGAAGTGTCCATTAAGTGATACTTTAGTATAAGTGTCAGTATTGAGAATTTCCAGCACCTTTGATCATGACTACAATACCCCCTCCCTTATCAGGTTTTATAAATCTCACCCCTTTGTCATTTTTCAACAGATTCAATTTACTACTTTCTTCTTCACTTAAATTATTACAGTGAGAATTTTTATACTCTCATGTATTGTGAATATCTACCTCACAAATGAGAAGTCTGATATATCTCATATTTTAATTGACTTGAAGAGTTTGTCAGGAAACTGAATTTCAATGTTTTGTTTCATGGTATAGACAGGGCAATAAAACCACTGTCTATTTTTAGTACCTACAATCCCCCCACCCTACCATTTATTTACTTGAGCGTAATTGTGTATTTTTCAGTTCCTCCTTGGCTAGACTCCCTGTTTTCCTGGTTCCTCCTTGGCTAGACTCCCTGTTTTCCTGGTTCCTCCATGGCTTGACTCCCCGTTTCCCTGATTTCTCCATGGCTAGACTGCCTAACAAAGTTCAGTAGATCTGTTGCAAACTCTGTCATTCTTTTCATATCTTATTTGACCAGGGCCTGCACAAGTTGGGAACCTCAAAGAAAGCACCTGGAACATTTATGTCTAACTTGAACAGCATCTTTTGACATCTATAGCTACAGCCTTATCAAGCTGCGGTCTTCTGTACTGTCCATAATTTTCTGCCACCTCCCCAGTTCTCCTTCAAGGAGTAAAACTAAAGGCTCTACCTCTGACGTAGCATGTGTATTAAGCCTAACTGTTTGCTGTTGTCTTGCAAATACAGCTTTTCCTTACTTTGAACAACAAATTATCTTTCTGGCTGAATATGTTTCTATGGTTGTATTTTATCACTTTGGAGATAATTTCTAGAATTAAGGCTTATCAGCTGTAGAACTGAGCAAATGTTTTGAATGAAAAATGATGCCACTGGAAAGACAGTTCCATGAAAATGGGACTGAATATGCTGAGGGAGACTACAGGCTTTACTCTTACCCCCCATCACACATGTGCACGAGCATTCCATGCCAACCACAGATGCTTGAATTGGTGCAGCAATATAAACTGGACCACTTCTGCTTTCATTGGCCACACACTTGCACATGTTGTGGGAATATAAACCACTTTTGGACATTTGTTTTCTTGTGGAAAAATACTGGAGAATTGTTATTTTGGATAAACTATTGTCAGAACTGAAAAGTTTGGGAATTCAAGCCATATATCAGCATGTATATGTTGAGAATAGCTCTATAACTCCCCGTAATATGACTTTTATAATAACATAATAACAGGTATAAATGAAAAAAAATTGCTGTGACATAATTTATATTGCCTTAACTTGAGCCTTTGATAGGATCGTACACAAAACACTGATGAATAAATTAGAACAAATAGGTAATAATACAGTCTTGATAAAATTGGTAGCTGTATGGCTTACAAATAGGGCATAGCAAGTATCCAGCAATTGGACAAATGAAATTCTAGGTTACGGTCAGGGTTCCCCATGGGGCTCTGTCCTAGGTCCATAATTGTTTAGGTTGTATTCTTCAGAGCTATCTTTTTCATCTGAGGTGTTCTACAGTCTGTATGTAGGTGACTTGAAAATGGGTAACTTGATTACATCTATTACAGATAGGGTATGTCTGCAAAAGAAGTTGAGTAACTTGACCATTTGGATACAGGAGAACAATATGCTGATAAATACATAAAAAACTCAGCCTGTGAAATTCTGGATACATAGACCAAAGGGTGAATGTTTAATAGAGAATGCAGTGATTGAAACTGTAGAGTAATTCAAGGACCTGAGTTTATGGGTTGATCCAGCTTTAAGTTGGATAATGATAGTTATAAAACTATAGGCTGTATAAAAAGATTTATAAAGTCCAGAAAATCAGAAATAATGTACCCTGGTATTCAGCAAGCCTTTTTTCCGAGCAGGAACAGTGTGGGAGCTACTGCACGAAAAATGGCCGCTGAGCGATCCAGGATAGTGCCGGTTTCACATGCATGAGCGGTCCTACACTGTTCTAGCATGGAAAACCAGCAAATATGCAAATCACCTCATTTGTTGGTGAAAACCATGCAAATTAGGTGATTTTTGTGATCCAGCAAGCCACCAGGTCTCCGTGCCAGAACAGTGTCAGTGCAGAAATGTATTCAGAAAATAACTGAGTACATTTCTGCAACTGACAAAACGGAGGCATGTCAGCTCATGTAAAAGCATGTATTATGTGTAATAGATATGCCAATGGCCAAATATAAGGCCATTGGCATTAAAAACTGTTTTTTTTTTATAAAATTAAATTTTTTTTTTGGTCGATCTCTGCCGTTTAAGCATAGGGCAGCGTGCAAACGGGATTGTACCGAAAATAAAAAAAAAAAAAGAGAAAAGTAAATTTTAAGTTAATTCTGCATTATGCCATTATAGTCAATGGCATGCAGAACAACCTACACACTGGGGTATGCAAATGATGTGAGTTATACTGAATCACAGATTTCTTCAAAGTGTCAGTTTGTATCTAACTGTGTAGGTGCAGCAATGCAACAGTGCAAGTGTAAAAGCTAAATGACTTCATAACGGGGTGTGTCATGCTTGCTGTAAGCTAATTGGAGCTCTGTGGCCCATGTTTGCCCTTAGCTAAGCACAGCTAAGGAAGGGTGTGTGTCAGATCTGCCTAAGCACTGTGTACATAGCCTAAACGGGGGTGTACGCCACGCACTGGGATGTAAAAAAAAAAAGGAAATGGCAGCACTGTTTACATTTGAGCACTTGGTATGTGCGGTGCACCTCGGGGCTTAAATAGGGAGGAAGTGGGAAGGGGAAACAGCAGTAGGAAGGCAATCAAGGAGAACTAGTATAGCTGGCAAGTGGAATGTATCAGAATCAGCCAATTACACATGCAGCAGCCCAGCATAATGCAAACACCCTACAGACTGTTTTTTCCCACTAACTCCACACCACCAGTGTACACAGATGGGGAATCTTTAACTGACAAAACTAATTAGAAATGTTAGAGGCTGCTGCTGCTTTACTCCATCAATATGTGCTAGAGACTGAGGGTGGTGAGGAAGAGAATGCTGACAACCGACCCACAGTGAGGAGGAGTAGAAGAGTGTACAGACCCAGGGTAACCTACCAGGGCCTACATGAGCTGGAGATAGTAGAGTGCTACAGGGTGGACAGGGACATTCTACAGCAAATCGTTGAGCTGTGCACGCCACACCTCACACACAGAACTAATAGAGGGGAGCCCATCCCAGTGGATACCAAGGTATGTGTAGGCTTAAGAATACTAGCCACAAGTACCTTCCAAAGACCAACTGGGGATATCATGGGGATCTCACAGTCATCAGCATCCAGGGTATTCCACTAGTTCCTGGATGCCATGTCAGCACATGCCACTGCACACATATATTTCCCCAGCACCCATGAGGCATTGACCAGAAATATGCATCTCTCTTCCACTGTATAGCAGAATACCCTGAGTTAGTTGGTGCTATAGACTGCATGGACATACACATCAAAGCACCATCGGGCGAGCAGGGTGGGGTCTACATAAACCACAAGGGCTTCCCCTCCATCAACTGCCAGGTCATGTGCGATGCCCGGGGCATTATCATGAACGTATGTGCTAGCAGCCCTGGAAGCTATCCCAACTCCCACATCTGGTATTGCTCACAGCTGTATCAGGCATTTGCCAAGGGGACATCCCATATTGCCAGCTAGTGGGGGATGCTGGCTATGCACTGGAGCCATGGCTGATGACACCCATCAGAAATGCACACACACACCTGAACAAGAACACCATAATAAGGCACACGCACAAACCAGGATAATTGTAGAGTGTGTGTTTGGGATGCTCAAGTCATGGTTCCGCTACCTTGACATATCTGGTGGAGCCTTGCAGTACTCTCCAGCTACATGTACACAAATGTTCATAGTATGTGCCATACTACACAATATGACCCTGCGGAAACAGTTGGAGTAGGGACAGCACAGGGCAGGGCCACACAACCCCCCACCAGTGCCAAAGTCAGCACAGGCACAGAGGGACTCGGAGGAGGAACATCCTGAGCCTGCCCCTGTAGGCAGAAGGAGGCATGCCCAGTATGCCCTGGCCATGGCAAAGAGGCAATGCATAGCACACACACTGACCCTGTAGGGACCCAGGGTATGATACCTCTCTCTGACTCGCGCATACAGTAAAAGGGATGCCAAACATGACACTACCTGAGCTTTACCATGTATAGGGAGTGTACTATGTGCATCCAGCCTAGTCAACCCTGCAGCAAGTGCTCCCCGGTACTGGCCCAGCAATAAGGTAAGTCACCCTTCCTATCAGTTACTGAATGGAGTAGTATGTTCTCATACTTGTATGTATAATATGGATGCAAGCATGCAAGGGAACTGGGTGGCTAAATGGGATAACAGCAGACAACTATATGGGGCAGCAGGAAATTCATAACAAATACTGGTGTCAACATACTAGGCAGCACTACAGAAGGTGACAATGAGGGTCACATACCCACCACCAGCCTCACCCAGCAGGACAGGTGTAGAGGACCATAAAGAAAGGCCAGGCTAAGGCCCCAAAATAATGGCAATGGTGAACAGCCCCCCACCAGACCTACACAGACATACTACAACAGGTCTGGCAGTTGCATCCTAGTTCTGAAGGGTAAGAAGTCTGAACTGAAATCCATGCCATTAAGATCTAACATATGTACTCAACTGATATGCCTCCTTTCTGCATGATAGGACACAATACAATATGAAATGGAAGCCAACAGAGTAACTGAAATACCAGTACAGTCATTGCAAATGTTTAAACCCCCCCCCACAATCCCATGTAGAAATGCAGTAAAAGATGGCCTGAAGCACTTGGTAATGGACTACAGTCCTCTGGCAAAGGCCCATACCTCACCCATAGTTCCAATGTACAGAATGTCAGGGGGTCCTAACCAACAACCTAACACAGTAAACAAATAGCAAATGCAAGGCCATGATGGCAAATGCCAGTAGCATGCCTCTCCATGCTCTACTGCAAGGACTGTGCAACAGCCCATAAATACAACTGGGATAAAGGCCCAACTATAGGGATGCCTCTGACATATTGCTTACATAATTGTTAGGAAGAGGAGGGAATACCAGAGGGGAGGCGTAGAAGCATGGATATCATTGAGTGTGTGAAGTCTGAAACTCTGTCTGCCCATACTACTCCCTGACTGCAAACCCATGAATGCATAGCCAAAAAACTGATTGTAAACCATAATGTGAAGGTAAACTGAGCAGATATATGAGTCCTGCATCTGGATAACCTGGGTATATCTGTACAGCTGAGAGGTATGGCCCCAGCAGGATATGGCCATTCCATGAAGTTGAGAAAAGCACAAGGAGGGGATCCCCAGCCAGCACACTAACAAGGTGCTGCACTATTTACACAGAACCAGCAGTCTATTGTCTGTAGCTAACCCTGCAGGTATGTGCCAGAATGTGTAGTCTATATGCCTCAGAATATTGGTCTCAGCTTCATTTATCCTGTATGTCTCAGGTAAATAACTGTGAGCAAAGAATGATAACTGTCAATAGTTGATGAACATGATACATCACAGGGTCAAACAGTACATATGTCAGAAAATCTATGCGACGACCAAACATGTCACACAAGCAGCACAGACAGCAATAGTTACAATATACTTTGTATGTTACGCCCATTGTGTCTCCATATTATCAACCTATCTACAGATTTCCTGCAGAAACAGTTTGCTAGGTGTAGCTGTAGCACACAAAACCCTGAACTGGAGTCCAACCCTCCCTGGAATGGATACACACACTCAATATAGAAGTTCATACTGGGCATGCTCCTACACTTAGAGAAATGAATCCCATGTCTCACAACATAGTGGACTACAGATATCGGTTATTTGCAGCTGTCTGTGCACACACACACACCAAATTATACACCATTGATACTTCACACACACACATTGGATAGGAATACTCACACATATCTAAGGCCAACATAATATAATATGCCAAACATACACAGAGACATGGGAAAGAGAAAGACAGACAGCGACAGAGAGAATCCCATTATGAGGCCTTTCCCACCCACTACACATCCCATTGGCCTATATCACATGATGCGCTGATGTCAGTCACTGTAGAAATTATTTTGGTTAGCCCTCAGTCCTATAGTCTCAGTGGTGCTTGTGATAACTGTGTAACAGTACAGCACAAATAAGTATCCATGTAGCAGTTGTGATCTCAGTCCTGTCAAATGTATAGTCATGTGTGAGTGTGTGTGTGTTTCTAGATGAATGTGGTTGAGGCCATTCACACTCACTAAACATCCCTTACCCCTCCTTCAGCACTGCTGCTGATGTCACTCACCCTCAAAGATACCTTTGGACAACTCTCCAACATCTAAGCTCCATGGCACCTGCGATAACTGCATAAACTATAGTGTAGTAAACTAGTTAGCTAGGAGTTATAATCCTGGTTCTGGCAACTGTGAAAATGTGTGTGTTAGTGTGAGAGTGTGTGTGTGTGTCTTTGTAAAGACCTGATTTTGCTGTCATTTACATGTACTACACTTCCCTCACCCATCCTTTAGCACTGCTGCTGATGTCACTCAACATCAAAGATACCTTTGGATAGCTTTCTAACATATAAGCTCCATGGCGCCTGTGATCACCGTGTAACACTGCAGTAGCAATGCATAGCTATTTAGGGGTTTGAAACTCAGTACTGGCAAGTGTGTGTATTTCTTATCAGTATCATGTAGGTGTGATTGTGTAAGAACAGGACCTACTGGGGGGTGGGTTTTGCTAAATGATTATATTGAGGACCTAGTAGATGTCCCAATGTCCACATTACAAGGCCAACAGTTGTCAAACACCTTAGAAGTTGGTGTAGACAATCCACAGCCCGAAATGTCTAGTGCCATGTGCAATGACCATGTGACAGTATGGCTTAGTTAACAATATTGGCAACCCTTCTAATACTCACGGACCACTCTCCACCCACAAATCATACAAAACACACTTGGCTAGGCAGCAACCACTGTATTGGTAGTTCTCTTGCAAATAGCCTAACAGATAGTACCCACAGTGTTATTGCAGTGGACTGCATGCATGTTGACCACAACAGTGCCACTGACATTAGAAAGTACTTTGATGTGTTACATACCCAGACTATGTGTTATCCAGTAAGTAAAAGGACATGGCACCTTGTTCCACCCCCTTAGTAGCCCAATCAATGTGTACAGTGGCCCTTTTGCCATGTTCCCCACTGGATGCCTGCAACAACTGTAGAGTCTGCAAATGTACCCCACAAAGAGAATACCATGCCTTATACACATGCCCTGCATGGACAGATGCAAATAACCCCAATGAATCCCCATATCATACTGTCCATGTAGGTGCAATCACTACCTCAGTTACATAGCCAGGTCTCACCAAACAAGGTCAGGAATGCTACTCCTGAAGATACCAATCTGTCCATACAACATGCCCCAGAGAACACAAGCAAATGTCAACACTTCAAAGAACATGCATGTAGGACATGTGGACAACCCAGGCACTGTCAATATTATGGTATATAGATCACATACATGTGAAGCAGTGCACATCACTGGCCACCCACAATAGAAATCTGGATGAGTGGATGGGGAATACAATACCCACCCCTGGGGACCACTCCAGTGACTATACTCCAGAACCACACTGGGGACTATTTCCTTGTGGCCTGATGCCAGGGTATTCCCTTGGGCTAGCCTTGTAGACCCTTCAGGCCCATCCACCTACTACACACCTATGGAACAATGACCCGTGGATCGCAGTACTGGCAAGTGTGTGTGTGTGTGTGTGTGTGTGTGTGTGTGTGTGTGTGTGTGTGTGTGTGTGTATGTATGTGTGTGTGAATCATGTACTGTTTGTCTGATACCATTTTTGACCTGTGTACTACCCTTTACACTTCCCTTCACTCCAATTTAGTAGTCCTGTTGATGTTTACCACCTGAGAAGTACCTGTGGAATAGGTGGAAATGTATCAGCTCTGTGGTTCATCTCATAACTGTGTAGCCCTATAGTAGACATACCTAGATAGGCAGGAGTTCTAACACTGGCAACTGTTTGTGTGTGTGTGAGGATCCATATATTGTATGGCTTATACCATTTTGATGTGTATACCATGCAATCCCTATGTCACAAGATGGGTTGCCAACTTGCTCACGGACAGAACCCACACTGTGAAAGTAGCAGACACCAAATCCGACTACAGACCAGTGACAAGTGGAGTAGCACAGGGTTCAGTCCTGGGTCCTCTCCTGTTTGGTATCTACTTCTCTGAAGTACAGGCTAACACAGAAGGTCTTTGGCTAATGAAGTTTGTAGATGACTGCAAACTAGGAGCTATAATTGAAACTCCTAATGATGTGGACATCCTACAAAAGGACCTCACTGAGACAGATGCCTTGTGTCAAAGCCATGGTCTGATGCTCAATGCCAAAAAGTGCATTGTCATCCCCTTTGGTAAAAATTTTGTACCCATGAACTTCCACACAGGTGGTTAGTCTACTTAACATCGAAAGTGTGATAAGAGACCTTGGGACACAGGTGGACAGTAGTCTCTCCTTTGATAACCACATCACCACAGTGGTCAGGAAATCCTTCCACGTGGCACACCTCATCACAAAAGGTTTCTCATCCAGAAAAAAAGAGGTCATTGTTCCCCTCTACTCATCACTCATTAGACCCATTATAGAGTACAGCGCCCCTTTTAGTATGTACCTCACAAAACATCTACAACAACTGAATAGGCCACAGAAACACCTCACAAAGAAGATTACTGGCCTCAAACAGATGCCCTATGCAGACCATCTCAAAAAAACTCCAGCTTTACTCTGTCACATATCGCCTACTCAGAGGCGATCTCTGCCTAACATACAAAGCTGTGTCAAATTCAGAGCTGTTGGACATGCTCCACTAAAAAAAATCCCAATCCATCCGAGCTACACGCTGTAAGGACCTAAACCTTGTCACCACAATAAACAGAACATGCTGGAGGGATAGATTCCTGTCCCAGAGACTTCCCATACTCTGGAACAGACTACCTGTCTATGTCAAACAGAGCTCCTCATTAGCACTCGTCAAGAAAAATCTTGATTGGATGGGAAATAGGAAATTCACCCCGGGGATCACTTCTGTGGCTCTGCTTGACAGGGGCACAGGAAAATAATTTTCTTGGGTGGTGAAAGCCAGGGTACCTTTTTGGCTAGGCTTATATAGGCCCTAGGGTCAAATAGCCTAGTACCTATCTATGAACCTATGAACCTATGACCACCTCCTGCTGCCATTACTTTATATAGTGTGGTAACAGCATCTGCCTCACATGCAGCAGGTTAAACCATTGGATGTGAGTGTCATGGCTGCTTTTGTATCCAACTGTGCATGCTGCCCCAGTCATGCATATGTATGCATATATATATATATATATATATATATATATATATATATATATATATATATATATATATATATATATATATATATATATATATATATATATATATATATATATATATATATATATATATATATATATATATACATATATGTATACACACACACACACACACAAACACACACACACACACACACATAAAAATATATCTATATATTTATGTATATATACATGTGTAGATACATATATATGTATGTAATATATATATATATATATATATATATATATATATATATATATATATGTATAGATATGTGTGTGTGTGTGTGTGTGTGTGTTTATATGCATATAATTGTATACATGCACACACACACACACACACACACACACACACACACACACACACACACACACACACACACACACACACATATATTTATATATATATATATATATATATATATATATATAGATATATATATGTACACTTCAATATGTATTGGTAATATATCTATATATTGTTGTACACATATATGGATCTCCCTATATATCTCCCACTCTCTATGTATGTTTCTGTTCAGTTTCAGATATGTATATTTATAGATACCAATCCTTCCTAATTGCACAATGTCTTTTTCCTATTGTAAATTGGCTGTAGAGAAGGGCATGTGTGAGATAATGATCATATTCTAGTCTGAAAAAATAGCATACTTATGACATCTTTAATAAGTGTATTTAATTCCCTGTACATAACATGCTTCTATGTGCTATCATTACAGTAGCAAGGGGTGTGCGTATACTGAATGGGACAACTGAGTATGCATGGGTAGTACCACAATCTCCTCTCTTTGTATTTGTCTCATACATGGGTAGTATCCTAGGTTATATACAGTCACACTTGCATGTTACACCAGCTACTGTGCACTGGTTTACAAAAATAATGTAACACATATTGTATCATTACGTTACTACTGTTAACAAAGCTTTTCCAAGTAAAAGTAGATTTCAGATTGTAGTACTAGAACCATACACCCCTGCATGCAAAGCTGGGAGTCTGAGTACTACTGTCTTGTTCTTGGGTTTGAGCTGTATGTTTATATGCATCTCCTATTGGATATTGATCTGATATGTTGATATTAACTTAGGCTACTATGTTTTTTTGAACATGTCATTGAGGAGTGCTGTCATGTAGTAATGGCATACCTTTCAGTTTCAGACATCTATCGTTCAAAACATTCATACTAATGCATAACCTGATGGCTGTGTACTTTCTGTCTGTCCTCTGTATGGATGTGCAGATGTCAGGTATTGCTACGGCCATACCACTATGTAGATGCCCACATTGTACTGTGCTGTGGGCCTGGACACTGCTGCTAGTTTCAACATATGGGACAATCCATAATGTGGGTCTTGCCCCTTTTCTGGCCTGTGTGAGGGTTATTACAGAGGTGGTGGCCTACAGACTCACATACAGTAGGTGGCAATATGTCACAGAACAGGACATGTGGAGATAGCCAAAGAACATGGGGGACATATCCCTAGATTTGTGAACGGATTCTGTGTCATCAGTGCAGTTATGCACATGGTGGATTGATAGATTGACAGGGTTTGTGTGGACATGAGTTTAGTGAGTGACGTCACAACCCACAGTGATATGTCTTTGACATACCTCTCCATTGGCACGCTGTCCATAGACTGGCCACATGTCTGTCTGTTATGTTTGTTCTGTTACCCAGGCAGTTCATGTCCTTGGTAAATCAGTTGTGAACTCTGGGAAATGCAGTCAGTAAATACTCACATCTGTTGGTATTGCCAATGTCATATTCCTCATAAAATATGTTACAACAAACCCAGTGACATCTGCAACTGTCTTAATGCATGACAGCAGTATGTTCAATCTACCCCTGTTTTGTGCTTCTGTTCCCACCCAGTTATATAGGGGTAGATGCCTAGCATAGTAAGTTATTGCATGATTCCTGAGTAGGGAATGTTATCAAAGGCTTTGGCCAGATCAAGGTAGGCGGTATGTGTCACCTTGCCTTCATCCACAGCTCTGGTGACTGACGCCAAGAAGATGACCAGACTGATTGAGCAGGTATGACCTACCCTTCACAAAAGTAAACTTTGTGGGATCCTGAGTCTGCAGATTCCCATATCCCTGTTTATTAGGTGCATGATGATACATTCCATAGCTTCACATAACAGACTTGTTAGGCAGTTGGGGCGATATTTCCCAGGGCCTGCAGTCACACCTCATTTGTGGAGAGGAGTGACTGTAGCAGTGCACAGTTCAGTAGGGACAAAGCCTGAGGTGAGGCTGTGCTTGAACAGGACACACAGGTCAGGTGCCAGGTCACTCTGCAGTTCATGTAGAACACAGCCAGGGATATTGTCAGGTCCCATGGAAGCTGTATTCCCAGCCTTGAACAGTTGTGTTTTAACCTGTGCAGCAGTAATACTGGGTTCCTGTCTGTGTACTGGCATTGTGATTGGTCCTTTGAGGGGGAAGAGAAGGGCAAAGTTTGCACTCAATACGTCTGCCAGTATATTGGCATTATTTGTTGGCTCAATCTGGGAGGTTCCATTGTCTAGTAGCTCAGAACAAATCTTGGTATTGCCATGGAGATTCTTTACATAACTGTATGAAGCCTTGTGGTTGTCTTCACTATGTAGTCCAATTATGTTCTCACAGCTAACTGTATTATTTGATGAGGGATCTCAACCTTCAATTGAGGCTGATAAAGGTTTATTTCCACTCTTAGGACTTCACCTTATTCCATATCGGTTCCCTCCTTCTGTTGTACAGTTTCTTTATGGCATGGAACCACCAGATCAGCTTCTGTTTTTGAAGGTGAGGGTCCTGTTTGTAGTGGGTATGGCAGTGTCCATGCATTTGTGTTCGTGTTCATAGTGCAGTGTTGCTTGATTTAGCTGTCATGCAACTGGTCTCCATTTGCATGGCTGCCGTGATGTTAGCCACCTCTGTTGTTATGAGGCCATATTTAGCTTTGGAAAGGCTTTTCATGGTGGTTACATGTGAAGTGGGGGGTGGGAGAACAGTGGATTTCCAAGGTTGATTCATTTGTTTTCAGATAAAACAAGGGGGCGTTGACTATTGGTGTAGAGCAACAGTCACTCATGTTAGGAAGGACTATGTCGATGTGATGGGCATGTGCATCGGTACATGAGTAGCTTTTCCCAATTAATGGTGAAGTAGTTGAAGTCAACCAGTATGTGAGTGTTAGGTTGGACAATAATATTCTCCAGGGTGTTTAGGAACATGGAGCGTGAGTGTTGGGACATGTTTGGGGACCTATATCAGGCTGTCTTACCCAATGTTAGCTACGTCTGCACGATCTGTAATGCCTGATTTACTCTAACAGTCTGGAGGTGTGTGCATCCTTAATGAATACAGATTTGCTGTATCCAGGACCGTTTGTAAGCTTCAGAGCCCCTAAGCCTTTTGTGTTGGAGAGAAGCCTTCTAGCTTATCAGTGGGAGTGGTAAGCGTTAGGTAGCCTATATACCACAAGATCCAGGTGCAGATTCTTCGTTTTAACACTTGAATTTGCTTATTCATGCTCAGCATTTGTTCAGAACTTGTTAGCACTAAATAAGCTACACATTACTACAGCACTCAGCCTTCCTCTTTACCTAGAGGAAAACAGTTTTTGTACTTACTTTCCTCACTTGCTTAGAGAGCAACAGCTCTTATACTCACTTTCCTCACTTGTCTAGAGGAAACTAGTATTTTATTCAGGCATGTCCAAGGGTCAGCTCCCAGTGTTCTCTCCTGTCTATCTGATGAATCTGGGCATCTTGAGGCAATGTAGCAATTGCCTCATGTACACAGACAACCCTCTCCTTCTACCACCT
Source organism: Protopterus annectens (assembly GCF_019279795.1). Lineage (NCBI taxonomy): Eukaryota > Metazoa > Chordata > Ceratodontiformes > Protopteridae > Protopterus > Protopterus annectens. The sequence goes on from NC_056735.1 coordinate 165,830,017, forward strand.
AACAGTACAACCTGTGAGAGATGCACTTATCTAGCCAAACTGGAGGTAAAGCTCTCTCTAACCAAGACTGAACTTGACAATCAAGAGGAGAAGGTAAACACTTGCATCACACCACACTTATGACATAGTCCCACTAAACCTACACCACCAAAATCCACACATAGAAACACAAAAACATTCGCAGAGGCTCTCAATAATAATCTGCTCAAGCAACAGAGACCTCTAAAGCAGAAACGCAAGCAACCTCCACCCTCCAACACAATCCAAATGACACATAGCCCACAGACTCAGTGTGCCAATAAACCACAGCCCATAAGGCAAACCAATGTACCCAACACACTAGTCATAGATATCTCTATAGTCAGGCACACTGATGTCCCACTCACCAGGCTGGAGAAGGTTACTGTCAGCTGCCTATCGGGTGCCAGGATCCGCCACATAACCCACACACTCAGGTCACTCCACAACAAGTAAAAATATGACTCCGTCATTGTCCATGTTGGTGTGAACGACCTGAGATGTACCTTCCTGGACTACATGAAAAGAGACATGGAAGAGCTGTCCAATCTTGTAGCCCAGGCAGGTACGACCCTAGCCCTGAGTAGCATCCTTCCATTGCCCATAATGATACCACAGTACAAGGACAAAATGATTGACTTCAACAATTGGCTAAGCTTTTGGTGTCATTCTAAGGGGATCCAGTATCTGTCTGCTTGGGATGACTTGGTCGACAGACCACGATGCTTTGCTAGAGATCGCCTGCACCTGTCACCCCTGGGATTCCAGATACTGACTAAGGCTCTTGCCACCCCTATAGTGCCATAACAGGAACAGGCAAGCAAAAATTGAGGGTAATGCTACTCAATGCTAGAAGTCTAAATCTCAAAATGTACTCACTTGAGGCACTCCTTAAAATGGAGAACATCAGTATCTGTGCAGTGACTGAGACCTGGTTCAAGGCTCTAGAGAGCTCCCCTGCATTACCAGGCTATAACTCATAAAACACTTTTCGGCCATCTAACCTGGACCAGAACAACAAAGGTGGAGGTGTGTCCATATTCATTAAGGATCTCCACACCTCCAGGCTAGTTGTGCAGCATAATACATCCGAGGTTATCCAAGTGCAACTAACTCTGGGCAAAACTGCATTCCAAATTGTAGCTTGCTACAGATCTCCCACCATGCCCCAGGATTCCCACTCCTCTTTTCTTGATATACTGGAAAATATTTGGGTTCAACCAAACACCCTAATAATGGGCGATTTCAGCTACACCACCATTAACTGGGAAAAATACTCATGTATCAACTCCCTTACTCAACGCTTTCTAGAATTCATAAATTCCAATGCCCTGGATCAACTTATGCACACCCCCACCAGGGGAACAATATCCTAAACCTAGTCATTACCAGCATGAGTGACCAGTGTTCCACACCTGAATCAACTCCTTGTTGGTCAGATCCGACCATAAGCTAATCAACCTAGATATCCACATCCTGCCCCCACCCACCATTAAGGAAACCATGGTAAAAATTTTTTCCAAAACCAGCTTCATGCTTCTTAAGACAGAAGTGGTGAACTTCATGACACCCATGCAGATGGACAATACAGTTATGACTGCTGAATCCTACACAAATGCACTCTATAAGCACTTACATGAGTGCATGGATCGTGCTATCCCCAACAGAACCTAGATACTTTCCTCCAAAAAAAGGAAGCCAATTTGGTGGTCCCCTGCCATAAACAAACTCTACAATAGAAGGAAGAAACTGTTGCAAAAGAGAGTAAAATCCCATGAGTGGAGGAGCTGCCTGGTCAACCTCAGTAAGAAGCTGAGATCCCTTATAAGATCCTCCAAAGCTAGCTACAAAAACAAAATCACCACTGATTCTAAGGGCAACCACAAAGCATTCTATAGTTATGTCAAGAATCTCAATGGCAACACCCAGATCTGCTCTGAGTTACAGCACAACGGCACGAAAATTACAGAACCAACTGATATTGCCAATATCCTGGCAGATAGGTTCAGTGCTAACTTTAACCCCCCCCAAAGGGCCCATATCTATGCAGGAAGAATGCAGAGCCCCTGTAATCACATGTATGCAGGTAAAAACTGCACTCTCTAAAGCTAAAAACACAGCATCCATGGGACCGGACAACATCCCAGGCTCCGTTTTACATGAACTTCATAACAAACTGGCTCCCCACCTAAGCACCATGTTCAATCATAGTCTCACATCAGGCTTTGTGTCCAATGAATGGCGCACAGCAACAGTTATCCCACTCCACAAAGGGGGAGCCAGCACTGATGATGGGAATTATTGCCCTATTAGCCTGACGAGCCTGGTCTGCAAGGCCATGGAATGTATCATTATGGAATTCATAAGCAAAGACATTGGTAACCTCCAAATTCTGGACCCCACCCAGGTCAGGTTTGTGAAAGGTAGATCATGTCTTCTGAACCTGATCAACTTCTTTCAGGCAGTCACCAAAGCCGTAGAAGAGGGTAAGGTGGTTCACACAGCCTATCTTGACCTCGCCAAGACTTTCAACACCATCCCCCATTCTGGAATTATAGCTAAAATCACTAAACTAGGTATAACTCCCTATGTCACAAGATGGGTAGCCAACTGGCTCACTAACAGAACCCACACTGTAAAGGTTGCAGACTCCAAATCTGACTTCAAACCAGTGACAAGTGGAGTACCACAAGGTTCAGTCCTAGGACCTCTCCTGTTTGGTATCTACTTCTCTGAAGTACAGGCTAACACAGAAGGCCTCTGGCTAATGAAGTTCACAGATGACAGCGAACTAGGAGCCATAGTTGAGCCCCCAAATGATGTGGACATGCTACAGAAGGGCCTCACTGAGACAGATGCCTGGTGTTAGAGGCATGGCCTCAAGCTCAATGCCAAAAAGTGCAGTGTCATCCCCTTTGGTAAAAACTCTGTACCTATGAACTACCACATAGGCAGCAATCTACTTAACACCGAATGTGTGACAAGAGGCCTTGGGACCCAGGTGGACAGTACTCTCTCCTTTGATAATCACATTGCCACAGTAGTCAGGAAATCCTTCTATGTGGCACACCTCATCACAAAAGGGTTCTCCTCCAGGAAAAAAGAGGTCATTGTTCACCTCTACTTGGCACTCATTAAACTCATCATAGAGTACAACACCCCTTTTGGAATGTACCTCACAAGACATCTGCAGCAGCTGGAAAGGCCACAGAAGTACCTCACAAAGATAATTACTGGCCTCAAACAGATGCCCTACACTGACCATCGCAAAGACTCCAGCTTTACTCTGTAGCATATCACCTACTCCGAGGAGATCTCTGCATAACATATAAAGCTATGTTAAACCCAGAGCTGTTGGACATACTACACCTTAAGAAATTGCACTCCCTCCGAGCTACACACTCTAGGGACCTAAACCTTGTCACCTCAATAAACAGGGCATGCTGGAGGGATAGATTCCTGTCCCAGAGACTTCCTATACTCTGGAACAACCTACCCATCTATGTCAAGCAAAGTTCCTCATTAGCACTCTTCAAGAAAAATCTTGATGAGTGGATGGGAAATAGGAAATACACCCAGGGGATCACTTCTGTGGCTCTGCTCGACAGGGGCACAGGAAATTAACTTTCTTGGGTGGCATAAGCCAGGGAACCTTGTTGGCTAGGCTTACTTAGGCCCTTGGGCCAAAAGCCTAGTACCTACTTATGAATCTATGAACCTATGATTCATGCTAATGCAAAACCTGTTATTCTATCAACTTTCTAAGTTTGTATTAGGAATATTTAAAAGTTGTCCCCCTTTCGCCAGATTTCTTACTCTAATGGGTTGAGAGGTGTGACGAGCGATCTCTCGCTCTTTTTAAGTTGCCATATGGCAATTCTGGTGTGCAGGGGGCATGTGTATTGTGAGAGCACTGCTCTCAGCCATGCCCCCTGTGCTGGTACACACCCCCGTGTCTTCATAAATATGCATGGCGCGCTGCTGTGCTGCACGGGAACAGCCACTTCTGTGCAGGAATAAGCTATTCCTGCACAGATATTTGCTGAATCTGGGGGTAATCATTGTTTGTAAGCTACATTAGACTCAAATTAGACTATGGAATAATAATACAGAAACTTTATAAGAAAACTAGTACAAGTAAATCGGAAATAGCACAGCAGAAATGTACCAAGGGCATTCATTGATGTGACAGTTTAAGTTATTATGAAAGACTAGACTATCTGAATTTGTACAGATTATCATATAGATGTTTAATAGAAGACCTTATTTAGGTATATAGACCATTTAGAGACAACTACCTCAGGGAATGTTTGGGGTTATTAAAGACTAGTACAGAATTATAAGACACCTTTGAAGGAAATTACTTAGGAATAACAGATGTACTAATTGGGTCTCTGAGAGAGCAGCTGATGCATGGAATAGACTATAAAATTATATTAAAGAAAGCAGTGGTTTAGATATTTGCAAGAACAACTTAGACACTTATTATGGGAATGACTGTTTTGGTATATTGGCAGGCTAGAAGGGCATTAGTGCCCTTGGCTGAAATATTTGTAGGTATGTAAACAGTGATTTATGAGATGACTTCTTAGTACTGATCCAGTGGTCCAGGGTCAAGTATATTCAGTTTAATTAATTTAAAAAGCTGACCTACTTTATTACACTTACAAGACTGAAAGAACAGTCCAGTACCTGGGCTATTCAGGAGTACCTAGCACCAAAATGGAAAATGCTGACAAAACAAGTACTTGAAGATTTGGTTGGATTCAAAACCATCTATGAAGAACCATGTTCAACACCTGAGAAACAAATTCACTAAGCAGTTCTTGTTGGAGATTCTCTAGGTTTCTGAGCCCAGATATATGTACCACTATTGGCAAGCACAGTCCATTGGCTTAGCTAGGGTACTGTTTGTTTCTAAAATATTTTATCTTCAAAGAATATGCGTGTCCTTTAAGTCTTATCCAATAGGAGGGTTTAGGATGGATCACTTTATGTTGCTAGGACTTAGCAGAGAACATCACTGTCATATGTAAAAGAAGGCTGGATGATTAGCTATTGCACAAAAGGTTAACATGTTTTTGTCTTCATGTTAAAGCTATGGTTTCTAGAACAATTTCACTCTCTAACATGAGAGGTAGCACTCTGAGTGCCTTCCTTTCTTCTTTTGCTATAAAAAGTACATCTCTTATTAGACCAACTAATAAATGCTGGTCTAGTGATCATGCTTTCCAGTACAGTGTAGCTCATCTGAGAGCAGTTACTCTTAAATACCAGGACCACTATTAACTTAAAACAGAATTAAAGACAAGTCACCAATGCCAGACATAGTATCCTTTGTCAGTAAGGTATTGCTGAATTCAATTTATGTTCTTTGGCATACCTGATCATGTAAACTGCATTAATTTTAAGTGATACAAGACTTTATATTAATTGTCTTAATGTATTTCTTCTGAGCTGTAGTTGAAATGAAACCCCTGGGATTGGTCTATTGCCTTGGTTATTAAACAAACATATATAAAGAGTAAATACATTATTTGAATGTTCTCTTCAAAGATTACTAACTTAACTACATACACCAACATTATTATTCTACCTTCACTATTCTAAACTATACATTGCTTCCTTGAACATTATTAATGCATTATAATTGTTTTATGATGATTAGATTACCCCTTTATGTTACTATTTTAGAGTATAATTAGGCTTACCCCTTTATGTTACTATTTTAGAGTACAGTTAGGCATATGTGCTGTTGTGTAAGACCAGAGTTCTTGTATTACAGATGCTGAAACTTTAATTGCTTGTGTGTTGTTTCTTCCTTCATATGAGAGTGATTTGTTTTTGTTTGTTCATAGGTTCATAGGTTGGTACTAGGCTATCGGCCCTAGGGCTTATACAAGCCTAGCCATAACAATTCCCTGGTTATTTCTTCCCACACTATTTACTTCCTTGGACCCCTGTCTAGCAGGGTGACTGACGTGATCCCCGGGGTGATCCACCATCCAATCATTAAGGTTCCTTTTGAAGAGGGCCAAAGAGGCGCTCTGCTTAACATATATGGACAGTCTATTCCAGAGTCTGGGGAGTCTCTGGGTCAGGGACCTATCCCTCCAGCATGTTTTGTTTATTGTGATGACAAGGTTTAGATCCCTGGAGTATGTGGCTCTGAGGGATTGGGATTTCTTTAAGTGTGGCATGTCCAACAGCTCTGGGTTATACATGGCCTTGTATGTTAAGCAGAGATCTCCTCTGAGTAGACGATATGCGACAGAGTATAGCTGAAAGTTGTAATAATTTTGGTGTTCTCTGATACTTCTGTCTCTTGAAGAAAGAATGTGACATTTTTGTTGACCATTTTTGGCTGTTGTTTCCCCTGAGCTATAGCAAGAGTAAGAATAATAAAAGAGAAACATGGTATAAGGGCAAAAACCTCCCACAAATGTGTGTTGGAGGGGGCTTGCTGTCTTACAAAATTGCATTTTTCTTATTGTTGTTTTTGTTTTATTTGCTTGCAAACTTCACTGTTTCACATAGTTGTGTTACAACCATTTATGCACCTGAGTTATGGGTTTTAAGCTGTGCAAAGTGAATAGTTTCAAGGACTTGTGCATTCCTAGAATCAAGTGGCAGCACATTCTTATTAGTTTTGTCTGTCTAATTCTCATAGTGTTATGTGCATAACTCTTTGGATTATAGTTACTGCACATATTGTGACTGTTTCTTGATATTGTCTTTGAAGCTGGTATCACTTACTATTCTTGTTTTAACATTATTGCTTATTGTTTTCTCATGCTACAATTACCCACTGTGCACTGTTATTTTATTATTTACTCTGCATGTTTTTCTATGTGCCATCGGCCTAGACCCTGACTGAAGTAGGTGTATTTTAGGTGAGTCTGCCGTCATGGTTAATCAACAAAATATAAACACATAACACAATTTTTTTAATGAAAATTGCATAAACAACTTATGTATTAAGCAATTTTTCCACACTTATATTGCCTAGTAACTGTCAGAAGTCAATTACTTTTTGAACATTTCATAACTGGTTAACATGACTTCCCGGGGTACCTTATTTCTTGTATTAACATTACTGTTTTCACCTGTTTGGCATTTGTCAGTCTTACAGTTTCTGCTCAGTAATTCCTGTCCTAAACTAACATTTTTTGTACATCTTCATTGAATTATCACTTGACAGGCAAACATACATTTATATTGAAGAAAACAAACCATGTTAACATATTCACATTTGCACATTTGTCAACAATCTAACATTACATAAATTGATCAATTCCTGTCTTCCCTTAAACCTCACTCCTCCTTCAAAACATTACTCACATATATTGTTCCCACAATTTTCATTTTTTCTATGTAATTTGGTCCTACCCTTTTCTAAAGATCCTATTTTCAGTTATTTTACCTTTGTTACAATAATCAATACTTCAATACAGTTGGTTTAGACTTTGATTTCCATTTCTAGTAATTGCTTTTTTGGTACCCACCAGAATTAAACTTAACAAGACCTTACTATGTCTAGGCAATCCACATCTTGTATTCCTGCCAAAAAATAAATTCCTTAGTTACACCCATTAGCTCACCCAATATTTCTGACAGAATACTCTGTATGGAATTTTTAAAGCCTGCCAAGTCATTACACTCTCAAAACATTTGCCCCACCTTCAACATTTGTCATCTACCCGAGTCAAAATTATTTGGAGTCTGTTAGGGATATAAAAATATCTATGCAAATGCTTCCAAGCAAATATTCTAAGTCTTCTATACTTTGTTGCATATGTGGGAGCCATACGTAAGTCTTACTATTGTTTCCTTGTGAATTGCTTATCCAGTCTCTCTTGCCAATCTTTTCTAACCTTCTCTGATTGATTCCTATAGTTAATGTGCAATATTTTATATGCTCCACTAATTGTCCATTTTGTAACAGCAGCTTCTGTTTTAGATTTTACTAAAAACTCTACAAGAACAGGTCTTTCACTTAGGATTCCCCTACCCCTTTCTCTTTGACTATGCTGTAATATCAGTCCTTGATAGGGGTGGCAGTCTGTAGCCTGCAGTCCAAATGTCTTCTTGGCATCTTTCCATTATGTCACATTTCCCTCTGTAGTTACTTGTTACCAATAACTTGGTTCATTTGCCAGTTTTCTCCAGTAAATTGCAACCCCCTCTTGCCTGTTCTTTCTGTACCCCTAATTGTAATCTTCCTTATTTGCAGAGTCTCCTTTCTCCATACTCACATTGGTTTAGTTCTTAGAATACTTTCTACTACTATATGAATATAATATTCTGTATGGCTGTTGTTATTCTTTTAAGACACATGTTACAGCCTGTGCTTCTACTTACACTAATTGCTGTATGTTCTTGTCTTATCTTTATTTCCCTCCCAGATGTGAAAAACAACTTCTCTATTTTCAGAAAATATTAACTTTTAGCCTTAAGAAAAAGTGCACTGGCTATCATTAAAGGAAACTGAATGATACACTGTTCTAGAAATGCATTAATGCATTAAGTTTCCAGAAAAGCTGATATCTCTTAGTCACATCCAATAAATTAAAACTATATTTTTTACTGCACTGCTTGCCCTTATACCTTTTAATTTTACATTTCTCTCAGCAATGTCCAGACCTCTTGATTTATTGCATTCACCTTTAGTTAGCTTGTTTCCATGGAAACATAAGATCAACATGTAAAGCTGCCCTCAGTGCCAGATTTCGCAATTAGCACTGAACATGTATTTACTTAAAGCAAACTATTTACTGTAGTTTGGTCCCTCAATTTTTAAAACCCACTTGCATTCACATAAAAATTATCATTAGATTAGGCAAAGGGCATTAATCCAGACATTCACATTTGAAAAAGTTAAAGAAAATATTTCAGTTCTCTGTATCTTATAATCAATGCATTTTAAAACCCCATCCCCCACCCCAGCAACCCAAGATTAAAACCTATTGACTTAAATATACTTTTGTCCAGCCTTCCTTCTCTTTTACATTGTAATGCCTACATTTTTAGACTAAAACAATCTGTTTACTTTTAGTATCTTTATCACATGTAACAATTACTGAAAATACTTTATACACAACAAGCAATTTATATCATAAAATGTTTTATACAAATACTGTTAAGAACAAAAATGTTTTACTTACAGCTACCTTTTTCCTCCTTCCTTTTAGTGCCTTCCAAACATTAATGACATGAGGTGGGACATATGCCTGTCAGTCCCCAAACAAGTTCAACAAAGTCAACAAAAATCCAGTCGTTTTCAGCCACTTTTACTTCTAAATCCATATTTCACAAATGTGATTTATGCTTTATAGTCTCACATTTTATTCACTAATTTTGATGTTGCTGGCCTTCTTCCTGTTCATCTCCATTTCTGTCTCCCAACCCTAGACTCCAGTTCAAGTCAAAAGTACTCGTGATTCTTCTAGTCAACTCCTGTGCTTTTTTTCTGTCTCTCAGGCATTTTTCTTTGGGACACTGGAAAAGGTCTCTGTATGAGCTTTATTGTCAGGAGAATAAGAAACAGAGTCCCATCTGTGGCTGGATCACTTCTTGTTGGATAAACTTCTGAATTTCCCCTGTAACATATTCTGCATCAAAAAATGACTTTGATCCTGCAGGAAAAAGGTATTATGAAGAGAGATGGATGCAGTATCTACACCTACCTCTCAACATTACCTAATTACTGGGATAAACTAGTGTATAATGTCTCAATTTTTAATACTTTGTCCTTCTACCAGAGTTTTGCCATGATCAATGGTTTCTGCTGGTATGATTGCATCTTTACTAATACAGGTCTCAGCTGCTTTTTCATGGCCAAGTCTGGAACATTCAGTTAATGTGACCTTTCAATTAACAAATCTTTCTGTGGGATACTAGTCCAGCTGCTTATTTCTGTTTTCATAAAATTAATACAGTCTTTTCCTTCTAATTGCTCTGGTACAGCATCTCAGATTTTCTCTGTGTGCTTTGTCTTTCTAAATCTAATAGTTTTTTTGAAACAGCTTTTCTTGAGAAGTCTCATACTCAGCCAGCCTTTCCTTCATGCTAACCTCTAATTTTTGCAGTTTTATCAGTTCATCTGACTAGCTAGTTAAAATGTCTTCAACTTTTCTAGCCTTTTGTCTGAGTTGATATACTCCTTCAATGTTTCATTTAATTTCATTGGCTCTGAGTAAAGTTGATTTATTTTTCCACTAAATTACTGCAAGACATCATACCATAGTTGGTGCTTGAACAGCTTTTTCTGAATGCTGCAGGATTCTTCCAAGGCAGTGTTTTTTTCACCTTTTCTAGCTCGTTTTTTTTCAGGGTTATCTAAATTTCATTTTTGCTAGCATCAATGCAGTTCACTTACTAGCCAGTAACTGAATTTTACTCATGCTTGCAGAATTACTAGCTATTTCTCAGTTTAATTTTTTACACTGGGAGAGCTGAAATTAAGTTGTTGATCTGTGTGCAGCCATCTTGGAAGTCATGGATACCCCATTTTTGGGGGTTACGAAGGGTTATCAGTGACTTGTAATCCATAAGTAGTCCAACCCTTTTCTCATATGGGCCTTTCTTTAGTTTGTGCAATAAAACAATGCCATTTTCTTAAGAAGAATAAATACTGTGTGCTAACTTAACTGAAAAAAATACTGAATAAGTGCCATGTCCAGCACAGCTGATATTTTATACTCTAGATCTGAAGCTATGTTCACAACTCCCCCCCTCCCCATTTTCAGGCAGATTTGTTTTGAAGCAGTATCTCTAATGAGTGCAATACTACTGAGAAGTCCACAGAAATTTAAGATAGTAGTTTCTCGGGGTTAAGTATGACCTCAGGTGTGATGCATTTGAAGTCTTGCTTCCTGCAGCACAGCATGTACCCTTAATTACAATGCATTTGCCCAGTTTTTAATTATATGCCTACAATACAAAGTCTTGTCATTGAAAAAAATATATATAATTCTGTCTTGTGTACTTGAATTCTATACTCTTTTTAGCTTATCTAGCATCTTATTTAACTTCTGTATGTTTTTTATCATTCTCTTCTATTGTCAGGATGCAATTCTGGTAATACAACTCTTTGAAGGGCTTGGTCCACTGCTTTTTGCTAGATAGTGTTTGCAGACTTTACTGAGAAAATCAATCTGCTGTACTGGAATAATTATTTTTTGTGTGTTAGTTGTCAGGAACATCATAGAAGTCTGTGTGCATGCCTGAATCATGGTGATATTTTCTGAAAATGTGAAACCAAATGAAACAATAAATCACATTAAAGGTCAGATAAAGATATTTATTAAAAACAAACCAAATAAAATACAATGGACAGTAAGAAGTTTCTCTATCATAGTTTTATTGGACTGTTACTGAAATGTAAAACTATACCCATGTTTATAGCAAAACCAAACAACTTCTAAATCAGACAACACCTGCAGTTTGAAAAGAATTTACAAACATCATTGCTTCAGTGGCATTTCTTCAAGCAGATGTTAGAGACTTATCACTTCATTTAATCCTATAAACACCACTGCACACAACAGTTTGCCAGCGTTATTCTCTTACTTCTAATGTAGTTTCTAATTTTGCATGTCTAACAGAAGTCTTAATCCAGTACATAAAATATACATCCTGAAAGTCTATATATTTCATAGAATGCAGATACCTTTTGTATTATCACATTTCTTGTAGAATAAATGTGCTTGTACAAGTTTTTGTTGGTATCTTGCTGCTTTTATCTATGTAAAAGGACTGACATTATGAACAGGTGATTGTATACCCTACTATCTTGCAGTTATAGTTAGAAACCCCAGAAAAAGGTATACAGTTAATCCATTACTTTCTTAAAACAGACAATAAGTCTCTGATTCCACTGCAATTTATAAGAGCACTAGGTTTAATTTATTCCTCATTTTTGATGAATCCGAATCCAAAACTACATGTAAGCAAGTCCCAAGTTACCTCATAAGCCTATGAGAGGATGTGGTCTTCCTCTGTTTATGAACAAGTATCCAACAAATCTGACCAGATGCCAAGTTGAAAAACTATGCACATTTATTATGAAGCGCTTTTCGTTGCTGTTATACAGCACCTTCATCAGATAATACCAAATTAGTTTTAACACTCAAGTTTAAATAGTAAAACAACTCACATGATTCTAAAATAAGCTGTTATCCACGTCACAACATATTCTTAACATAAGGAGATTTTACATACAAGTTGAAACCAAAGTGGTGTTTACTTCAATTCCCTCCATGAATTTTACTCAACCACACAATAAAATTCAATTATGTAAGATTGAATAAAAGATAAAATAAGAAATAAAATTGAATAAAAAAAAATATATGTATGTGTGTATGAATACCTACATTTCAAAGTGTCATTTTGTTGTTGTTATTTTGTGTTATTATATGTATTTGATGTGTATCCAAATATTCACTTAATACATACTGAAGTAATAGGTTATAGTTTAAAGGTAAGAAGTCTGAAATTTATTCATCTTTTCAGACTTCTAAGTTTTAATAGACAGGCTATATTGCAGGTGTCGTTAAGCCCCGGACTCGAGAATGCGTTAAGCCTGAATTGCCACGCCAATTCTCGTTCTTCAAGTAGTAAGTTAAAGGGGCCACCTCTGCGATCTGTTTGTACTTGGTCAATCGCTTTAAATGAGAACTTATGGCCATCATTTAAAGCTGTGTGTCTTGCCAAGGGGTTATCAATTTTATTTATATCTATTGCGTGGGTGTCTTCGTATATTCTCTCACGGAGCCTACGCTCAGTTTTACCCATGTAAAATGCTGGACAATTTAAGCACCTGGCAATATACACTACTTGTTTAGAGTTACAATGCAGTTTAAACTTCACCCTATATTTATTCTCATATATACAAAAAGTTTCACCTACTTCCATAAATTTACACATCCTACAGTTACCACATGTAGCCATACCTATGTGTCTATTAAAGCTAGTCGTTCCCCTACTTTCAAGGAGGTTTTTAAGGTTGAAACCTTTTCTAAACATTAATTTGGGTAAAGGTCCTAGTTTATCTGTCAACATTTTGTCATTGGAAATGAATTCCCAATTCTTATAAAGAATAAATCTCACCATCTCACTGTCCTTACTGATTGTTGTGACAAGACTTACTCCAAAATTACAGTCCCTTCTCTTAGGAATAAGTTGTTCTATGTTAGAAACCTCGTTTACCCTAACACCAACATTAGGGCAGTGTTCGACAATATTTCATTGACTTCTGTCCCTTAAAATTGGTTCAGTCTGTCCATTTTGTCTTTTTCTGACCACCTCCACTACTAAAGATTGAACTAGATGTTCAGGGCAACCCCGGTGTTGGAACATAGAACTCAAGCATTCACATTTCTCGCGGAAATCAGACTCAAGTGTAACCATCTTAGCTGCTCTAATTAACTGACCCTTTACTACAGAACATTTTTGGTAAAAGGGGTGGCTACTTGAAAAGTGAAGAAAAGAATTATAATAAGTATCTTTCCTAAAAATATTTGACACATATCTATCGTTGACTATATATTTTGTCAACCTGACATCAAGATATTCAATAGTGTTATTATTAAAGTTAGCTGTGAACTTGAAGAACTCTGTCATAGAATTTAGGTATAAGACAAAACTATGAGCCTGTATATTCTCACCCTGAAAAATAACAAATATGTCATCCAAAAAGCGTGTGTAGAAAATGAGGTTCGTCATGTGGTAAGTGTTATTAAAGATGTATTCCTTTTCCCAGTATGCCATCACTAAGTTAGCAAAACTGGCTCCACAAGGTGAACCCATTGCTACACCACGCTTTTGTAAATAGAATTCGTTGTTAAACATAAAATAATTATTTGTAAGGATGATGTCCAATAAAAATTCAACAGTAGTTATTTCTTGTGTTGGTGCATTCTTCGATTTAAGCATAAGACTAACCCTTTCTATCCCCTCCAAGTGTGGGATAGAAGTGCAGAGGTCCTTTACATCAATGGTCAAAAAATTATAATCACCATTGAAGTCAAGGTTGTTGATTTTTTGTAAGAATGACCAAGAATCTCTACTAACTTAAGGTTCAGACACAAGGTATTTCTTTAAAATAGTGTCCACTACTTTTGCACATGGATATGTAATTGAACCTCTTCCATCAATTAGGGGTCTCATGTGTGGGTTTGCTAAGTCTTTATGTATTTTGGGAATGCCGAACATAACAGGAGTCCTAGGCCAGGGCATAGACATGTAATTAACGGTATCAATATCTATTGTTGCCTCAATAAATAAGTCATTGAGGTAACCTTTTATATGACTATTGGCTGTGTTAACCTCATTTAATGAAGCTTTAGAATACGCTTCATTGGTTAAAAGTTGTTGCATTCTATAGTTGTAGTCAGCTTGGTCAAAAACCACTAATCTCCCACCTTTATCAGGTTTAACTACCCTCACTTTAGAGGATCTCAGCATTTGTAGTGCTAACTGTTCATTTAGGGTTACATTACAGTTCTTTTTACTTTTACAGGAACCAAAGGAATTTGAAAGGTGTCTAAAATCAAGTTCACAAACATGCTCAAATGTCTATAGAGTTGGGTGTAGAGGAGGACTAAATGTACTGGAAACTCTCAACTCGTGGTTCATGTTAACAGCATTGCCAAAAAGTACAGTCAGGTTTAATTTCCTAATAAACAACTTCAAGTCCATAATTGATTGAACCAAATTCAAAGGTTTACTGGGAACAAAGGTATTTCCCTTAGTAAGTAAGTTAATAAGGACTGGGTCAATCATTATGGATGAAAAGTTAAAAATATTGAAGTCCCCTGCAGTGTTTGTAATGATATTTAATGCAGGAGAACCATTATGTGTTATCTTTTGCATCTGTTGTTGCGCTATTTGTTCTTCTGGTTCTGGTTGAACTGTTTCTTCGGGATTGTACCTGTGGAATTGGCATTCTGAAAATTTGAACCGTGAGCATTTACAGTTGCATCTCGACCTGGTGCTCCTTGTTGGTCGATGACCCCACGGCTATTGTTGTAGCTCCGGATACGTTCACTCCGTCTTATTGCGTTCTGGTCTACTTCAGCACAAGTGACCTCATCATAGTTATTGTTACTTTGTTGTTGAATTGAGGTACTGGTGTTAAAAGAACCATTTACTTGTGCTGGAGATGGTCTAGGGTAAGCATTACCATTGTCATAAGCCATCTGGTCTCTGTTCATTTTCCTATTTTTATTGAACTTCAGTCTATCTAGTAGTTGATCAATACTTGAGAAACATTGTTCGTAGTCGTATTTATACCTGAGAAAATCTGTATTTATAATAATGTCACCATTCAAAGTTGAAACTTCATTCATAAGCATATCTATTTGAATAGTGTAATGTTTTATCATTAGTTGCATCAAATCAAACCTCTGCTGGTCAAACAAGGAGTTTAGCTCTAAGTGAAATAAAGAATCAGCTACAAGTCAGGTGGGGTACTGGTGAAAACGTAACCCCTTCGGGACTACACATTGACTGAGACATTCTTTAAAATAAGCTACTTCCAGTTGTAGTTTCTTTAATTTAAGTAGCTTAGAATCAAATAATTTTAGTTTCTCATTTAAAGAATGGGAACTAACCTGGTTGTTTCCGCTATTGTCAGCCGGTTGCTCCTGGTTCGAGCCAACGCTAAAAGACATGTTAGTGGTGTCTTTAACCCAGTCACTGAACTTTGGAGTGCCAATAAGCCCCAAATTGCGAATCTCTAAGTTCCCTTGTTGGTTAGAGTTAACTGAATTAGTAGCCGTGGTGTTACTTGGTGAACGTTGAGCCGGTGTTATAGTAGCATCAGTTGTAGTTGAGTTAACGGATTCGGTTAAGCCGTTAGTATCCGGTGCTGTTCTCAGCATTTCTACTGAACTCAACCAATGACTGTGAGTTACTTGAAAGTCAGCGTTCTGAAAAGAAAGTTGTTGTGACATTGATTCATCCACCTTATCTAGGCGGGAAGCAAAAGTGTCCATTCTTTGGTTTAAAACGTTAATTAAGGCTGTAAGATTCATCATATTAGTTTGAAGTTGTTGTGAACCAAATAAGTTAGGACTGCTCAGACTGTTGGATGCCCCAGATGCCATATGAAACACTGAATACGAACTGGTAAAAGGAACTACTGACAACCAAACAAACAAATATCCAACAAATCCGACCAGATGTCAAGTTGAAAAACTATGCACGTTTATTATGAAGCGCTTTTCGTTGCTGTTATACAGCAACTTCATCAGATAATACCAAATCAGTTTTAACACTCAAGTTTAAATAGTAAAACAAGTCACATGATTCTAAAATCAGCTGTTATCCACGTCACAACATATTCTTAACATAAGGAGATTTTACATACAAGTTGAAACCAAACTGGTGTTTACTTCAATTCCCTTCATGAATTTTACTCAACCACACAATAAAATTCAATTATGTAAAATTGAATAAAAGATAAAATAAGAAATAAAATTGAATAAAAAAAATATGTATGTGTGTATGAATACACACCTACGTTTCACAGTGTCGTGTTGTTGTTGTTATTTTGTGTTATTGTATGTATTTGATGTGTATTTAAAGTGTGGAAAACTCACCAAGTATTCCAAATATTCACTTAATACATGCTGAAGGAATAGATTATAGTTTAAAGGTAAGCAGTCTGAAATTTATTCATCTTTTCAGACGTCTAAGTTTTAATAGCAGGCTATATTGCAGGTGTTGTTAAGCCCCGGACTCGAGAATGCGTTAAGCCTGAATTGCCACGCCAATTCTCGTTCTTCAAGTAGTAAGTTAAAGGGGCCACCTGTGCGATCTGTTTGTACTTGGTCAATCGCTTTAAATGAGAACCTATGGCCATTATTTAAAGCTGTGTGTCTTGCCAAGGAGTTATCAATTTTATTTATATCTATTGCATGGGTGTGTTCGTATACTCTCTCACGGAGCCTACCCTCAGTTTTACCCATGTAAAATGCTGGACAATTTAAGCACCTGGCAATATACACTACTTGTTTAGAGTTACAATGCAGTTTCAACTTCACCCTATATTTATTCTCATTTATACAAAAAGTTTCACCTACTTTCATAAATTTACACATCCTCCAGTTACCACATGTAGCCATACCTATGTGTCTATTAAAGCTAGTCGTTCCCCTACTTTCAAGGAGGTTTTTAAGGTTGAAACCTTTTCTAAACACTAATTTGGGCAAAGGTCCTAGTTTATCTGTCAACATTTTGTCATTGAAAATAAATTCCCAATTCTTATAAAGAATAAATCTCACCATCTCACTGTCCTTACTGAAGGTTGTGACGAGACTTACTCCAAAATGACAGTCCCTTCTCTTAGGAATAAGTTTTAACCTTAAAAACCTCCTTGAAAGTAGGGGAACGCGCGTGTGTGTGCGTGCGTGTGCGTGTGTCCGTGTGTGTGTGTGTGTGTGTGTGTGTGTGTGTGTGTGTGTGTGTGTGTGTGTGTGTGTGAGAGTGTGTATGTGTGTGTGGATGATACATAAAATAATTTAAATCTTGGTATTGTGACACTTCTGGAATCCTGAATGCATTATATTTGGCATTTCTTTGGGTTTATTCTGTATTTAGTGCTATTTAGACTGTCCAGACAGTCAAGAGAAATTCAGATATATAAATACTGTTATTTATACATGCATATTCATATAATTCTGAATTCAGTACTGGGTAACATGCTGTATTAATATTTGCTAACATAATATTTATGTAAAGAAGTACAGAGACTGAAGACTGTATTTTTGTTGGTGCAGCTCATCTTGGTACAGACAGTCTAGTCTGTGGTTTCATGTGTTATAAAGTGAAAAGACTTTGTCTCAACAAACTTATTTTATAGAAAGAGGACAGCGAAGTGTGAAATTAATGCTCATCTTAAGAGCAACTGGTAACTGTAAAAAGACACAAGTGCGAAAAACAAGATTTAATATATTATTCTCAGAAGAAAGGATGGTTCTTGTAACCTGAAGGTACAAGCTCAAATGACATGTAGCTTATAGATTGTGGCCTTTGCAACCTTTGTTTGAAATAGGGTTGTAGTGAAAATAATAGCTGAATGATACAGATGGCAAAATGTGTGGCTAATAAACAGCTTAAATGGTGGATGTGGCCATAGGCATAGGAGCACCACAACATACCATATGTACACACTGACTGACATGTTTCACCCGCAGGTGTTCAGGTACTGACATATCCACTCAAGAATGGCATTATCTGGAGAAGTTTACTACCCAGGAGAATTAATTGCTACTGCAGGTCTCCAGGGCAAAGGTGGTGTGTATTACTGGAACCAGAACTTGTGCAGTATGTGACTTATGTGGGTGGCCATTATAGTCTCTGTAACAGGTTCAGTGAAGGATTAATAATATCAAAGGAAAAGGTAGAGGACTTTGTGGAAGACAGGTCCACCACAGGGGGCAGACCCATTTGCCAGCCAGGGGTGACTTGGATGTAGGAGATGGGTTGATAGTAACAAACCTTGTGCCAGTTAGGGAAGCACCTGGTTAGTAATATCCATTAAGGTACAGTTCAGCACAGTTCACTGCAGTTTACATTTAAAGCCTACCTGCATATATGTGTCTTTTCAGGCACCTATGGTGTGCAACTGCAACAACCTGCATGGCGAGGTGCATCTGTCAAAGTAAGCTGTGGCTGTATTTTAATGTGTAGTAGTATGCATGTCACATAGATTATAGGGGCTTATGTATGTTGGCAGATAAATGTGTCATATGTGTTCATGCTTTCATTAGCTCCACTGGTAGAATATCCAGCACAATAGCTCAATATAGGGCGGACATCAACAACACATCTGTTGCTGATGATGACAGCAATATACAAGTGGTATAGCCCGATGACACAGTGGTAGTGTCTGCAACACAGGAGTAGTCATCCACATTTACCATTACAGAAGCCTCTGTGGAGGTACGGGCTGAGCACATGACCTCATCAGGGCACGGGGGATATTTTTTTACTAAGAGTTTCTCATAGGCTTTGTCTGTATCCAAGCACACATGGATGCCAGAATCATCACCACCTCTGAGATGTACATAACCTACCATAGGGGATAGACACAGGGAGTTAGGTGCTGCTATGACTCCAGAGCCATTCTTGATATGGCTACAACACCTGTCATTGACCAGTAAATGTACAGGTCAGTGATTCTGGCATGACTGGCTGCTATCCAAACTACTGTGGGGATGGTAAGTGGACTCTGTAGATTATGGAAAAACGTGTCAAATGTAGAGTGACACAGAGTACTGGGGCAGGGAGCATATCACGCTGCTGAAGTTTCTGGGGACAAATGATGCCTCACTGGTACCTCCCTGACACATATTGTAGCTGCCATTGGTTAATATCCACAGATCATGTCTTCCATGGGCATTTGAGGGTCATGAAACAGGGAGGTCAACCTTAGACCATTCCCATCAGACTTAACAGCCCATTGAAGAGATGGCATCTCTGTCATCTGTGGCACATTGTCTGCCAGTCCCAGCTGTGGGTATCATCCAGGGCATGTGCAACAGAGCTCCTCCAGCTCAACACTTGGGGAACCTTATCAGGCTGCTAGTGCATGTTACCATATTTCAACCACTGCCCTGTTTCCTGGAGGTATATAATCTGCCAACCTTGTTGTGGACAATGACCAGTTAAGGATAATAATGGTCATCGGTTTCAACACACAGTATGCCCAGTCAGGGTGAATGCTGATAGTCCTATGTTTCTACCCCTTTTCTAACATGGACCACATCAGGCCCTGACACTGTAAGCCAACACAGTGTATACTATCAATGGTTACATCATGGGAGCATTAACCCGACCACTGGAAAATATGATCTTTGACTGTACATAATCTCCCAGAGTATGTGGCTGCCATGTCCAACTTCCATGACTCCCATGATCCTGTCCTATATCATAGTGCTTCTTTCATCTGTCCCTATGTCCTCTCTGCCTGCCCTAGTGATGATGACTGTCCTCTGCCCATTCCTTAACTAACATGAGTGAGTATGGTTATGTCTGATGCACAGTGTGGCTAGTCCCTGTACTGCCTGGGCATGACAATGCATGCATTGTTTTGTTCTGTGTCATTTGTGTCATGGCCCATAGTTGTGGGACAGACACCACTTCTTTGCCAGCGCTGTTCTGCATTGTGCTCACCTCTACATCAGCTGTGAGACTGCTGCTGCTGCATGCTTTTCCTCTGACCCTTCACCCTGCTCTTCTGCTGCTGGTACAACTGGCATGAAATGCCCTGCCAAGATATTTACCTGCTGGTCATCTGTTTGCACAATGCCATGCTATGTAGCTTGGTACATACAACACAAATTTTGCTGCAGATGTATGGAGTGCACTGTACTGCAATGTCTAGCAATGGAAGCATTCCTTGATTAGTCAGAACACATGTTCTACAATATTGGATATTTCTGCATGTGCTGCAGTATATGTCATTTCCTGAATTGTTGGAGGGTTACAGATAATTTTTATGAACCAGGGATCTAGGGCTTATGCAGCATTATATGCACCATGCTACAAACAACATATTCTACTGGCCTTCTCTACGCTTGCAAGGTACCTGTGTGTACTGACCTATGTCTCCAGTATATGCGTACACCTACCAACTAGGTGACCATGTGGAGAATCCCTTTGCAAGAACTTTTGATATTGGTATGACATGTGCCAGATTCTGGTAACTGCTTAGATGACACATGGATGCATTACAAATAATGCACTGGGCATTACAGACTACCTGGAAGTAAAGGGAGTAAGAACACTTTCCATTAAATATCATAGTCCGTCTGAACCAAGTGAGGCTTTGATGGCAATATGTATGCAATCTATGGCTACCAGGATCTCAGGAAAATAAGCTATGTCATACAATGCTCTTATGATGTTGCTATGTCATAAAATGCATGCATGGCGTTGGCTGTCTAATCTGTCATCCTTGGGAATATGATGCATTTCTTCACATGCTGTAACACAATGCCAAGGAACTGCTTCAAGATTCATGATGTTTAATGCCTGCAATATCTCTAAAGTGTCATCAGTGGGCCACTGAAAGATCCCTGTAGCTACACATACCTTATTATGCATAAGAATTGCTAGACCATGTGTCTTCCTTGATTACACTCATGGGTGACAAAGTTCCACAAGGTCCCTTGCAGCCTCCTTGCCCACACAAAAATGGCTCGAAATTTGGCTTTTAGTGAGTCAGTCATAAGTCAGGTGTTGTTTGCACCTTCACCGTTTTCATGGATGACTGTGATGTACAGCACTAGGGGCAATGGCTCTGATGGTGGCCAACAATCTGTGTCAATGAACTATTGTTGCTGCTAATCCAAACATTGTCCCCCTCATGCAGACCATGACTTTCATATAAAAAAAAAATGGTCTGCTTTGTAGTGAAGTGTACTCAGTTTGTACATTTCTATATTGGTCTGCCATTTTGGGTGTCATCATTTGCATACTCTATGTGGCTTATTTATATGGAGTTCCTCATTTACATGTCATTATGCATTCATCACTTGTACTGCACCCCGTGCTACTTATCCTCTTGCACACACTATTATTTGTCTTATAATCACCCACATCCTGCATGTTGCCACTACCCCTGCTAATTTGCACTATGCAATACAACACAGTGCACTGAATGTCTTTACATCCCTGCCCTTATTTATTTATTTTTTAATACTTATTTTTCTGCCCGTGCCTGCTGGCCATCAAACCCTCCTAATATGGGTCTTGAGTCATACATTCTTGAAAAGGAGCCCTGTCTGCATCAAGAATGAATGGAGGACCCTGATTGCACCAAGGGAAAGAGAGAGAGAGACAGAGAGAGAGAGAGAGAGACAGAGAGAGAGAGAGAGAGACAGAGAGAGCGACAGAGAGAGAGAGAGACAGAGAGAGAGAGAGAGAGAGACAGAGAGAGAGAGACAGAGAGAGACAGAGAGAGAGAGAGAGAGAGAGAGAGAGAGAGAGAGAGAGAGAGAGAGAGAGAGAGAGAGAGAGAGAGAGACAGAGAGAGCGACAGAGAGAGAGAGAGAGAGACAGAGAGAGAGAGAAAGAAATAGAGATGACTGGAGGATGCATCCAAGTAGCTGTGAGGGAGCTTGTGTTCTTACTTGTACCTCTCCATCAGCTTGCTACTGAAGGTGACTGTCTTTGTCCCATTGAGGGTCTGGCTTCCCTCTTGCAGACTGGAGCTGTTCGTATTTCAGAACAAGCCCTACTTCTCAACAGATCAGAAGTGCTGAAGGTTGTTGAAGCCTTGGGTGGGGGTGGGGCGGGGGGGTTGAAAGGGGCACTTAGTGATTTAAAAAGGGCAATTTTTTAAAACTATTTACTACCACAACATAGGTTCACTTGGAGGCCATTTTAAGTTTATCCCATTTCCCTTTTGGTGCCTGAATGACCATTTCCATGATTGGTCTTACCCCTCCCATGACTGATAATTGTATATTAGCCCTAGTGAGAATAACTGTGATCAAAACATACATAATTTGAGGGGACCTGTGTAAGGGATGCAGTATTTCGGAACTATCTCTATCCATTAAAAGCATGAGGGTAAAGCTTAGGGTGCATTTTCTATTACCCATCCTTACATCCAAGTCGCATTTGAATATGGACAAGGATGAGCTTTGTTTTACATGAATGGAGAGTCTGTTCTGGAACAGTGGTATCCTCTGTGATATATTATCCATCTCTCCACACCATTCTGTTTAGATACCTGAGCTGAGTATTTCTGATGCCATTTAACTTGCTGATGTTCAGTAGGTCTATCAGTACTGGGTTGGAGGATGCCTTGTATGCCAGACACCTGTCACCTCTTAGCACTCTGTAGGATACAGAGTATAGTAATAAGGCTAGGAGGTGGCCCATGCAAGACCTATTGTTTAGGACTTATATCCTTTTAGTAACTCTGTGGCATTCCAGTTGTTACATATCTGGACAGATACATGCCAAAGTGGCATTATACAAAATGATTGACCTAATGAGGCCTTCGTAAAGGTGAACAGTAACATTTCTAGATCTAGTCCCAATCATTTTGCTCATAAACTGTGCAATATAGAAACACTTTATTATCACATTGGGCACATGTTGGTCGAACATTAGATCACTGACCACATAGGTTCCTAAATGCCAAATAACTGGGTCAACTGTCAGGGGGGTATTGTCAGTTTGATAGTTCCCTCAGGTAGATGACTTCCCAAAGGATACAATAATGTATTTTTAGAGTTTAGTTTCAATTCATGATTCTGGCACCAGTTATTGTTAGGGACAAACCTACCTGCATGACAGTTAAGTCATTTTGGGATTCAATAACTGCTCCTAGCTTGCAGTCATCTCAAACTTAGTCAGTCAAAGCCCTTTGGCATTTGCTTTTACAATCAAAAAGTAGGTACCAAACAGGAAAAGTCTCAGCACCGGATCCTGGGGGACTGCACTGGTGACTGGACTTTTTCTAGAGGTAGCCTTCCCTATTTTGAGTTCTGCATTCTGTGAGCCAGTTGGCAGTCCAGCTTTTCTACTACACCTGAGTAAGTGATTGTGTCAAAAGGCTTGGCCAACTCAAGGTAATGCAGTGTGAACTGTTGTACCTTCATCTATTGCTTTGCTGACAGGAGTAGAACTTTAAATTTGCCCATGATTTTGAGCCTTTCACACTCTTTCTCCCTGATTCTTGCCCTAAGAAGATGAGAAATCAGAGCATACGTCTGTCTGTCCCTGATTATGTGTCATATTTTGGTCTGTTCCTTACAAGATTTGTGGTTTTCTGGCAAATTTATGAAAATTACAAAACTTAAATAATGATAGATGTTTGAGTTTCAGACTTCTAGACTTCATATCCTTTAGGAAATGCATGCTAATGCAAAATCTGTTATTCTAGCAAGCAAGCATATAAGAACAATGTTATACTTAAAATGTGTCCCTGATTCTGGACCTTTGACCTTTTTCCCAACCCATTACATTTTTGGCTTTATCCTTTGAGCTTTGAAGTTTTGATTTATAAATAAGAACTGTGAGAAAAAACTGTTTACCACTTTCAAGCTCAACCTGCTGCATTTTTTTTTCATTTTTTGAATTAAATAAAATAGAAGTGCAACAAAAACTGGGCACCTTGAAAAATAATAATAATAATAAACAACCTAACTCGAGCAACTTTTTTGTAAGAAGAATAAATATCACACAGTATTTTTAATTGCGCTTTTAAATAAATTAATCTTTCTTGCATGACTTTTAAAAATCTAAAAAATCCTGGGCCAGTTTGCAGTAATGAAAAAAAGAAGACTTAAGGCAAAGAAGAAACTGTATTAACATCTTCTAAAAACACAGTAGCAGCAGGGTCAACATTATTCCAGTTTATTGACTGCATTAAGTCTTATTGTATCATCATTATTATTATTTTTACTGTTGTTTTTTTCATAAATGACTCCCCAGAATGTACCTGTGTGGGCTGCTGCCACATTACTTCATAAATGGCTGCCCAGAATGTACCTGTGTTGGCTTCTGCCATATTACTTCATAAATGGCTGCCCAGAATGTACCTGTGTGGGCTGCTGCCACATTACTTCATAAATGGCTGCCCAGAATGTACCTGTGTGGGCTGCTGCCACATTACTTCATAAATGGCTGCCCAGAATGTACCTGTGTGGGCTGCTGCCACATTACTTCATAAATGGCTGCCCAGAATGTACCTAGGTAGGCTGCTGCCACGTCAGTTGAGGTCCACAATCCACAGAACTGCACTGGCATGTTCAGCAATATGACCGTTATTAATTAACAGTAAATAACAGTGAAAACCGTAAACTATCAGAAGCTGCAATGAAACAATGAAGTGTTAATCGTAAAAAATAATAAGCACTTTCGTTCTTTATTGCTAAAGATGTAACGAAAGCACTTATGTTTTACAACTGACACTTCATTGTTTCATTCCAGCTTCTGACACTTTATAGCAAACAGTGCAAAATACCAGAGATGGATCATGGTCAAATGGGGCACTAGGCAGGGTAATACACCAGGCCCCCTTGAAATCAGCCCCTCCTGTAGCAACCTCCTATCCCCCCCTGCAGCAGCCCCCTCCCCAACCATCCCAGTGTTCTATTACTTGGCTATTTCTCCAGTTACCATAAACACTGTTCAAACCTGTCAGTGTTCATACTGTTTTCTTACTTACTTCACAATGATTACACAGATTGAGATAAAACAGCACAAACACTAATAGCTATTTGCTAAACAAGCAATACAGTCTCACAGTATAAACAGACTTAGCATGAGCAGTAAACTTCTCTGGCCTTGAGATTCACAATCATTGAAATGGCATGAAAACCCACATTCAAAGAAAGTGCATCTGGCCAGTGGAGGATTAAGTTTACTTTTGTGCTGTTTTCAAACCATATGTTCCTTGCACACATTTCTAGAGCCAGGCATACACGTATGTGTTCTTTGATTCACCTTCCTAATTACATTAAATTATATTCCTGGTATAATACAGTATCACTTGTTAAGATGTGTTTTAAATTTGTTGTTTTGAACATTCTTGTAGTAAGCAATGAAACAAAATGTATGAACCAATAATGACAAAACTGCCCATTTACAAAATTTCAACCTTAAAATGCCACTTAAACTTTTGTCATTACAATACACCAATATCACTCAATAAATCCAATCTCTGCAGAAGTAACAATCATCTGAATAATTCCACATTAAAGAGATCTGTAATTAATGAAGTGGTTGCTATTGGCAAACAACATCACATTTTCAAAGTTTCATTTACAAATTCAGTGCCTGCTGCCCTTGAAGAATTAATGACCTATGTCAGATTAAAAAAATGGTAAGCTGGTAATATTGCAATGGTGAATGACTGACAAACCGACAACAAATTCATATTTTTCTAGGCATCTCATACAAAGGAGGACACACTCAGGAGTGTAGAACCCCTATCCCCCCTTAAAATGCACCAAATAATCAGCAATCGAAAGGGCACTGCAATACCAGCACTCCATCTACATCATGTGGGGTAGAATCCACAGCCTTCTGCACCAAAGGCAATTATGCTACTAACACTGCTTTCAAATTCTACAGCACAAACAGTGGCTGCAGTTTCATAAACAAAACAATTGCACATTGAAAACAGACTTAACATGAGAAACAGTAAACTTATCTTCCCTTGAAACTTACAGTTCCATGAAAATGAAATGAAACTCATAATCCCTTCAAAATACACTAAAACTCATAATTCCAAAAATGTAGTGAAACTCAAACTCACAATTCCATCAGCAGTCTGGTAGTTGGTGTAGGGGATTCAGGATCTTGTCTCCTGTAACCAAGTTACAGGGTCAAGCCTGATCAAGTTAATTGACTAACCTGCCCTCCCCACTAACTAGGGCATTACATACCATACCTCCATACCTCTTGACTTCTCAGGACACGAAATCTGGACAAAGCCTAAAATAATGGATTGGGGGGGGGGGTCAAAGGACCAAATATAGGGACAGATTTTAAATAGTGCCCTTATAGACTTAGAAAGTTTCTAGAATAACAGCATTTGTCTTGGTATGCATTTTATGAGGGGAAATTAAGCATAAAACTCAAAGGTATGACATTATTTAGTTATTTCAATCCTCAGTGATTTTCCAGAAAACTATAAATTTTGAGGAACAACGAATAGACTAAAAATATGAGGCAAAACTCAAGGCACTCTCCAAAAATCTGGACAACTGAGAGGTATGCATTCCTGTCACCCTCTTAGTGCAAGAAATCAGGACAAAGCTTTAAATAATGGAGATACAGTAGCCCAAAATAGGAATGGATTTTAAATATTGCTCTTTTTAACTTAGAAAATTTCTAGAATGACAGTGTGTTACCATGTCTTTTCTGAAGGATATGAAGTATAAAACTCACACACATATATATATATGTATATATATATATATATATATATATATATATATATATATATATATATATATCATTAAGTGACTTCACTCCTTTGTGATTTGCCAGAAAACCACAAATTTAATGAGGAACAGACCAAATATATTAGGCTAAATCTGGACAGCTGAGAGTTATGTTAAACACACACACACACACACACACACACACACACACACACACACACACACACACACACACACACACACACACACACCTTCTATCTGCTCACAAACACACACACGCACACACACACACACACACACACACACACACACACACACACACACACACACACACACACACACACACACACACACACACACACACACATACACCTTCTCTCTGCTCACACACACACACACACACACACACACACACACACACACACACACACACACACACACACACACACACACACACACACACACGCACACGCGCGCACCTTTCTCTTCACGTTTTCTTGTTGATTTTCTTTCAGGTTTTCCAAATTTCTTCTATGCTGGCATCTAGGCAGTGTGTTTACTGGCCAGTAACTGAATTTTTCAATGGCACTCCTTTTTCTCAGTTTCCGTTTTCACATTGGGAGAGCTGACGTTAGGCTGTTGATCAATATGTATCCATCTTGGAAGTCAAAGTGTAGGCTGTATGTTATGCATCTGTAAGCACTCCTTTACTCATGAATGTGGGATGCTGTCAAATGTTTTTTTGTAATCTATCCATGTCATACTTGGATGCTTCCCCTTTTTACAATTCTCTATTATGGCTTTATTTAGCAATAAACGATCTTTTGTTCCACCTGACTTTCTTTTATTATCCTTTTGTTCCATAGCAATGATTGAGGTTTCTTCAAAATGACCATAAACTCTGTCTCCATCAATTCCAGTATATGGTTTGTATCTCATTGGAAGGCAGTTTATCATTTTTAAGGGGGCTTACAGGTTCACTGTTAAGGAGGATTATCATTTTTCCTGTTTCTAAACAGGTGGGTGTCTGTTTGGGATCCATATATAAGCAGTTCTTACTCAGGACTAAATCTTTGTGTAAAGATGTTAATACATTTAGCCAGAAGCTAGGTACTGCACCTGGGCCTCGAGGTCTTCCAGTTAGGAGCTTTTCTTAACTTTGTTTCAGTTTCTCTGGCTGTTATTTCATCTCATTTCATATCCTGTACCATTAAACTCCTTACTGTTTCTTTTAAATTTTTCCGATACATTCAGTATCTTTGTTGTGTTCCACATGGTCTTAATAACATTTTTCCAAAATGTGTCTATTTATTTTTTCTTTATTTCCCAGTTCTTTATAAAACTCTTTTGGGTCATCAATGAATTACTTATGTTGTACTTTTTCTTTATATTTATCTGCACATCTTTTAAGATTTTCTGCCTGTGCTGATATTTTTAGTTTATTATTTGCAATAGTGTATGATAAATCCTAGTCGGTTCTGAAACGGTACATTGCTTTTATAACGTCTATCTTTCTAATCATTTTTGTTCATCTGTTCCCTTTTCTATATTCTACTAACAGTGACACTTCTTGTCATAATCGATTTATATTTCTCTCTATTTGGTGCTTCCATGATGGCATTTCGTTTCTTTCCCATATCGCTCTATATTTTTGTGGTAACACTTTATCTGTTATTAGTTTAGCTGCAAAATAATGTATCTGCTTACTTTCGTTATGTCACATGAATTACTGTTAATAGTCTTGATTCCTGTGTTCATCTGTTTTTTCAGCCTTCTAACATTTTTGGTCTTATTTACTTTCTGTAATCAATTTCTTTCATTGATCTTAATATATCTAATAATATCTATTAAATCAAGAAACACTTTCCTTAGATCATTTTCTTCTAAACCGAGGTACATTCTTTGCTATTTCATGTAGGCATTCTATACAAGCTCCAGAATGTCATCCTGTGACATAACCCATTCAGCTACATCCTGTATCATCAGCTTCTCCTTCATATGGGAACTCATTGGCCCATCACTTCACAACATTGCCTTTGTCAGAGTTGCAATGATTTTCTGCTCCTTCCCTTGCTGTGCAGCTCCAGCTGAACTTTGGCACTGGCTTCCTGTCAAAGACTCCAGAGCATCATCATGTGGCAAGTGATCAGATGATGTCTGTTCCACCTGTATCTCCTTAATTTGGGGACGCATTGTTCCATCATGTTGTGACATCAGCTGAGTTAGTCCTTCACTTTGCAGGTAATCCATAAGTTTAGTTTCTATTTATTTAAGTTTTCCATTACTAATCCTCTTTTCTTAACCCCCCCCCCCCTTTTCCTTCCTTGTGAATTGTGAAGGTTTCCATATCCAGGTACCTTTGCCTGTATTTCTCTTCAAATATCTTTGGTGATGCTTTTTCATATTGATTAATTTGACTTTCTTCTTTGCATAAATATTGCTTTATACTCATACCTCTCTCAACTGTCAAGATTTTTGCCTCGTCTTTTTGGTCTGCTCTTCATAAAATGTATGGTTTTATGGTAAAACCATTGAGGCTTGAAGTCACAAAATAATGATAATCATTTGAGTTTCAGACTTCCTCGCGGTGGTGGTGCTGCGGTAGCTTTGTCGCCTCACAGTAAGACGCTATCAGGTTCGATTCTCAGCTAGAGCGTCTTCTGCGTGGAGACATGTGTGAATGGGCGTACCTTCATTGAAGGTTGTGCATCAGGCCTGGCAAGCCGGTACGTAAAAATCAACTGCCAATCATTAGCGGACCGGAGTTCCGCTGTGGCGATTCCTAACCGGGAAAAGCCAAAAGATACAAACAATTTGAGTTTCAGACTTCATATCCTTCAGGAAATAATTGCTAACACAAAACCTTTTATTCCAGTGACTTTCTAAGATTATAAGTGCAGTATTTAAAAATTGCCCCTATTTTTGGGCCTTTGTCCCCCATTATTTTTAGCTTAGTCCAGATTTCTTGTACTAAGAGGTTGAGAGGTATGTCCATATCAGATCTCTTTTTCATTCTGATGTCCAGATTTCTTTTTTATACCTGTCAAATTCTCTGGGTTTCACTTTTTATACTTTCACACTATGGCCGCTTTCACTTCTTTTTCCAGACAGCCCATAGTTTCTTCGTCTACATAATGTTTTTTATGGATTTGTTGAATTAATGGACACAAATTTGTATTTGAACTTTTGACATTTTTTTGTATAAGTATTTTTCTTTCCTCTAATTTGTCACTTAATGTTTTTGAGTATCTTCTATCTGGAATTCTTGGCTTCTTGCACAATAGTAAGAATACATCATGTTTATAAGTGGAAGGTCAATGAAGGCTACCTTTACTAACTTGATATGCCAGGCTCAACTCTTCAGTGTGACTTTTTTGCTGCCATGCAAACATCCTTTTGTATGGTTGGGATTTGCTTGCTAAAAATCACCACTTTTTCTGCCAGGATGCCTGATCTGTCATTGATTGCTCGATTCCATCCCGCCCACATGGATATTCTGGCACCCAAATTAGCATCCAGAGCTGAATCACCTGTGTCATATTCAAGTCTTTATCCCTCTATGCCACAGAGCTGGGAAGTACAGAATATTTTTGCCTTTATTTATCTCTGCAATGTAATGTTTTATGCTTTCTCGGATGCATTGCATATATTCAAGCAATGTGGCGTGTAGTAAGATATTTCCCCTTCAAATTGCCCCACTTTGCTACTGATGAATTATTTTCTCTATTAAGTTTTAAATTTGCATTTTAACTGAGCAAACCTAGTTTATGTTCTGGTCCTTTCAGAGAGGTATTCTGGGATATTACTTATACAATCTATGGTTTAGAGTCAATTTGGTCAGGACAGTGGGAAAGTACTGTTGTTTTTCTTTGAACAAGTGTCATATAATCTTTAATATTTCACTGATTTACCAAAGAGACAGATGGGACCTCAGTTTAACATCTCATCTGAAGAGTGGCACATCAGAAATGCACCACCCTGTTATTCTGTTCTGCAGTGTTACTCAGCACTGGAATATAAACACAAGCGACACATATAGGGATATAATCCATAGTATTCTGATTGTCTGGCATTATAAGGAAATAAACAACCCGCTGAGCTACTGATGCAATTTTATCTAAACTTCTAAGTTTACTAGCTAATAGTGGACATCATATATCCTGTCCAGACCACAGGTTCTGCTTTGTACCAGTGTAAGTAACATCTCTTTTCTGCTCTGTTTATTTCAAGGTAAGATATGCCATTTAATACTGTAGAACTCACTTGTACCTACTAGCAGGAGGTTTCAGGAGGAAGAAAGAATCAGATTTAGACATAGAATAGTAGTGTCATTAGAAGGTTTACGCGACTCAGTATCTGTGAGTTAGAAGTATGTTTAGCCATTCCTGGCATATTATAATTATGTTGCGAAGCTGGATTTTTTTTTTGTCTACAGAGGTATGTGTTTTACCCTTTGTGCCTGACAATAATGCTAAAAAAATTCCATGTGTTGTCTGAAAAGGAGATACTCAGTAAGAAAGCAGGCAGGTTTTGATGATTCTCCTGGATGCAACGACCTGTTTTCTGCCTGCTACAGATCCTATGAAAACTAAAGGGCATTGTTCAGTGATGAAATGATGCACTGGAAACCACAGCTGATATTATTTTTTGTGGAAACATATTATACACGTGAACATATTTCTTGAATCTGGTGTTTTAAGCCCTTCCATTATTTTCTGAAACATTTATCTCATCAGGGAACACCATAAGCCTTATATGTGTTCTATGGATTTCATATAGTATTCCATCATCCACAGGATATTTCAAAGTTTGAAGCAAACTTATTGTTAACACAGTTTTCTTTGCTGTAGTCTTTAAACAAATGTGCTTTTTGTTATTTTGGTTTAGTGAACAGAATGCCAACAAAGCTGTAACAGCTATGTGTTAAATAAGTAATAAAATCCCTTCAGTGTCCTGTAATATAGCCTCGTCTTGCGTTTTGAGCTCTCACGTTGCTTTGTTAGATGTAAGGCCAAGAAACACTTTCATTCTTTTTCAGTGTTGTTGTATTCTGTGTGCTTTTATTATAGGTGATACTCTCAAATGCAAAGTCTTGCATTTTTTCACTGACAAGACAAATAGATGCTGGGGTTTAATTAACATGAATATTTGTTAAGAATGCTTCTTTATGAGC
Organism: Protopterus annectens; assembly: GCF_019279795.1. NCBI lineage: Eukaryota > Metazoa > Chordata > Ceratodontiformes > Protopteridae > Protopterus > Protopterus annectens. The sequence goes on from NC_056735.1 coordinate 165,862,126, forward strand.
TTTTTTAGTTACTATTATGTGCCTAATCCGTTCCGACTTGAATGTAATCCATGTTGGATTTTACCACAGCTTTTATTAATAGTTATTTGTCTCTTTCCTGACTGAGTTAAAGGTCATTTCTCTGTTTATCAGCACACTTTGGTAGAAGGAAAGTTTGGAATCCAGTAACCCACATTTCCGAAGAAACTACAGTCAGCCTGTCTCAAGCTGACAATGCAGTTTTTATGCCTTTATGAATAAAAATACACTTTCATAGGCACGCAAACTGAATTTATGCACTGTATGAAAAATTTAGTCTAAACAAAGACATATCATTATGAGTAAACATGCTGTTTGTGAACTTCTAGCGTTTATTTTTACTGAAAGAAAACAGTAGGCTCATTTTATTTGGTAACAAAAATGTTTTTGTGGGAAATCTTGAACGGTTTCTTCCATGCAGCTGTTTTGTCCGTTGTCAGACTGCAATGTCTGTAGCCTCCCTGCTTTGACCACTGTAACAATACTTGAGTTTCAGGTCCTTGTATGGTGCTCATAATAGGAGACTGGGTTAAGTACCATGTAGTCTTCTAATTCACTCTTGTGTTTGTCACCTTGTAAGTCTTGACTGTATCTAGCTTTAATTTTCCTATAGCTCCTGACATACATGATCAGTGTTGCTTTCCATAATAAATGCTGAGTCTCTTTTCTGTAATACTGTCTGTATAATATCTTAACACATTTTATTCCAGCAAAAAAACACTAAAGTCGACCAAAACCACGAAAAAGACTAGGAAAAACCACAAAGGGCAGCATGGAAGTCACTTAACACTCCAAAACAACATTTATTGTAAGTGCTTTCATCCAGGATACTTTAACTGAACTGAGTTTTAGACTAGGTATATATGTGTTTCTACATTTGTTTGTCCTTTATGCAATATATTTCCTGCTTATGATGAAGTAATTTGAGCTTGGGCCAATCACAAAAGTATTTTTTAATCACATGATTTAAGAGAGGGTATTTTTAAAAAATCTGTTTGTTTTATTCATTGTGTCTGATAAAGTTCAGTGAAAGTATCCTGGACGAAAGTGCTTACAATAAAGGTTGTTTTAGAGTGTTAAGTGACTTCCACACTGCCCTTTGACATTTTATTCCAGGTCATTTGTTTCTCCATGCCAGATGACCAGCAAGCCTGCCCCCCCATAGAGTGGAACCCATTCTCTCCCTCATAATGAGGGTATCATCCAGCAGATGTAGAAGGGAAAGAGCCATCTAGGGGCCTCATACAGACAGCCAGGAAGGTATTTTGGGCTTTCACTGGTATCCTGGTTATGAAGATATTTATGAAGGCCCTAGCCACACCACTGAACAGGGGGACATGGTACTCACACCACTTCAGAGGCCTGTAATGGCTTCCCCTTTTGACTGTATGCTTGTATACACTTGTTATGACCAGCAGGTAGTGGGTTGGTGAACCAACACCCTGCCCATAGGATGCGTGATTGTGTCACTGTCCTCTATCAGAGGGATTGTGGTCGTATTAGTATTGCTTCTTCCTGCCCTGCCCCAGATGGACATTATTGTCCTGCTCTATTATCCCTGTCCAGCACGTGAGCCACTGATAAAATGCAGGTCATTTAGACTGCACTCAAGATTTTATCTCTGTACTCTACCAGAACTGGCTAATACATCATGAATTTCTGTCCTTCAGCATTACCACTATTACATACAGTTATCTTTCAGAATAGTACCCAGTATTTTGGTACATTAAACTATATTTCCTATGTATTTACTTGCTGTTTTCTGATACATTATGGTCAGTCTCAAAACCAGACAGCTGCTGCCTGCTGTACTCAGCAAACAGGTTCATAGGTAGTTACTAGACTTGCAGGAACAAAATTAACACAATTAATTAGTAAATACATACATTTATGTTAAATGTTTGCAAAAGGTGAACAGAAATGTAGATGCCATGTTTACCTTAAAAAGATATAGTAATATTCGGTTTATTTGCCTAAAATTAAAATAAAAGCAACATTTTAAGCTTTGTTGATTCAGACATTTAGTAATAGAAATGAGATGAACATCTTAACAATGATTTACTCAGTAATAAAACAGACAGGGCAGGATGCACAAACAAGCTAATATCTGAAGGGTAGGGGTGTGGGGGGGGGGTGCTGCAAAATGAGCTGCATAGCTAGTCCTGGAGAAGGACCACATAATTAAAGATAAGCGTAGTGATAAAAGCAGAAGCAACATCAGGCTGCTCCATGGCTGGAGCAGAACTGCAGTAGGGAAGCTGATTAATGTGATGCACATCATAGTGAAGGCAGGCTAGTGAGGCCAAATCATGCACACTCATGTGCATGATGCAGCACTAGTGAGGCCAAATCACGCACACTCATGTGCATGATGCAGCACTAGTGAGGCCAAATCACGCACACTCATGTGCATGATGCAGCACTAGTGAGGCCAAATCACGCACACTCATGTGCATGATGCAGCACTAGTGAGGCCAAATCACGCACACTCATGTGCATGATGCAGCACTAGTGAGGCCAAATCACGCACACTCATGTGCATGATGCAGCACTAGTGAGGCCAAATCACGCACACTCATGTGCATAATGCAGCACTAGTGAGGCCAAATCACGCACACTCATGTGCATAATGCAGCACTAGTGAGGCCAAATCACGCACACTCATGTGCATGATGCAGCACTAGTGAGGCCAAATCATGCACACTCATGTGCATAATGCAGCACTAGTGAGGCCAAATCACACACACTCATGTGCATAATGCAGCACATCTCACACTCATCACGTAGAAGATTGCCAGCACAGCAGGCATCAGTTAGACCACCGTGGGTGCACCCAGCAAAGTGCTAACTCTGTTCACTATATAAATGGGAAGGCAATAGGAGGGAAGGAAAAGGGAGAACAGCGAGCAGATGGAAAACATGCAAAGGCAACCACAAGGTATGAAAAATGAGGAAGAAGTAAAAGGGTAATTATTTTCTTCTTTCAAAGGAAACTGTACCATTTTCATATATGGAAAATAAGAGTAGGTGGTGAAGGCAGTGAGGGAGAGAAGGAGATCGGCATGTAGTAGGGAAAGTTGGGCAATGACCAAAGAATAGTAAATGATACATAAGGGAGGGTGCATGCCAGAACTGGGATAAGGCAGGCAGGATCTTGGCATTTTGGATGTCAGATTAGCCCAGAGGACAACAAACCCAAGCATCCGTTGCCTCGGTGGCTGATGTTGTGGGCTGGTTGCTCACTTGCTATCCCAGTGGTTTGGTCCTGCCGTTACGTGACTCTAAGTGTCATGCTAGAAGGAGTTAAAGGAGCTCCACATTGCTAAAGCAGACAAACAGCTGCTCCCAAACCTTGGTGGCCAGCAGCCTCCACAACTGAGCAGACCGCTTTCGAAAGGAAGCCTTTACTGCCCTCCTGAGAAGTGGTCATAGAGTGCATCAATGACATCTAATCCTGTTGAGAGGCAATTCTGGTGACCTCTGTGACCCACCACCAAAGGCATTGGCTGACACAAATGGAGGTTAGTGTGGTCTCACCTCTTTCTCCTCTGCAACTGGACCTGCAGAAGGCACTTGCAATGGGGAAAAATGATTACACACATATGCTAGAAACACAGCCACAGCTGTACAGTGGCATGGCATAGATGCCACATACACACACACACACACACACACACACACACACACACACACACACACACACACACACACACACACACACACACACACACACACACACACACACACACACACACACACACACACACACACACACACACACACACACACACACACACACACACACACACACACACACACACACACACACACACACACACACACACACACACACACACACCACTGTTGAGTGAGTTGCTTTCACCTTCTGCAACATCCAGCTGTGTTAAACTCATGATTTTGTGCTATTGGAAAACAAAGTATGCTCTCCTAAGTACTCATGCAAAACAGTAAAACAGAGATCACTACTGAAAAAATGTGTAAGTGTCTGTCTGCCTTTCAGTCTCCATAACCTCTGTGTCCCACTGCCAGCCCAGGTCAGGGTGGTGCTGCCTCAGTTCACTGTAATGATGCTGGGACTGATCATTACAATGGATGATGCCAGTGGCTTCACTCACCATCCTGGCAACCAGGCATCAACCTTTTGCTAAAGATAATTGAGTGCTCCCAGAAGACTCTTCTCAAGGTCCATTTGCAATAAAAACAAGAAAATCTTGCTGTCTTTAGCACACTAAGCTGTGGAGTGCCTGAAATAGCCATTTACGTACACTCGAGGAGCCGAGTGGTAGCCCTGTGTGGACAAATGCATTTTTGTAGATCACATGTTGCAAGAGGTGCCAAAAGATGCTGACAGCTGGGCAGGCAAATGTCCAGAGGAGCATTTAGTAACCTGAAAAAACATTTTTATCTTTTTTTACTATTTACTATGATAAAAGAAGCATCTATATGATATGGATTGCATATACTGTTAATGGGAACTGCATTAAGAATAATTCCGGGGAAATTTCTTTTCAAAATTATAAATGAAGCTAATGACTTTCTTCAACCCATTCCAAGTGTGAATGGGATACATACTTTCATCTGAATGCATGGCCTTTGAGGATGCTGTTCACACATATGGTCTGAGATCTGTGAAGCTGTATGTTTACAGGAAAGAGGGACAGAGGGATTAGCAGGCAACTGGCTTCTGTGTGGTATCTGGGCAATGCGATACTTAAACTAAACAGTGGCGAACAGCAGTTGTAATTGTTGTATAGCATGGACTCTATGGTCTCAGTATTTTTCTGGCCATAGCCTTAATAGCCCACTGTACAGTTTACATAGTGAATTTTGTGTTTAGTGAATATAGCTTGTCTATTTCTGAAGTCACAATAGAAAGTATACACTGAGCTGTAAGGACTATAGTCTGAAATAGACCAAAGCCATAGAATCCATGATTCTGCTTTGTTTTACATGTCCTAGCATGCTGGAGACAATAAATGTTGGCTTCTAAGTTTTATTAAAAGAAAACATTACACACACACACACACACACACACGCACACGCACACACGCACACGCACACACGCACACATGCACACACGCACACACACAGAGAATATAGTCATAGACTTTGCTATCTAAATTTGCATTATGAGTTTTCAGTCCTTATATTACTTCAGTAATGAAATATAATGTGAACTGTAATGTAAATATCTTAGGTTTTAGATACAAAACAAAGCTTTGGATAATTAAAAATGCAGCTGCAAAACCGTGAAAATACAGCTACAGAAATAATGCCATTATCACAGTTCTACTTGATGCCATTTATAAATGTAGGAACAACAGTTCTAGTTCTGTGACACCAGTAAGGCCACAACAGCACTAATCTTTCAAAGATACTGGGGCAGAGTGACAAAAAAGCAATATTCTAATAATTTATTAACATTTTCCAGAGCCCTAAGCTTACTTGTTCTTATTAAGAAATTGTTACATTCCCTACAATGTAGCAGCCTGGAGCTTTGTTTGGTTAAGGGGAAGTGGCTGCATTGTACTTTGCAGAATCTGGGAAATCTGTGAAGCACCTGCTATACATTTCATCATGGGGAAACCCCTACCTTGCTGGATGCATGCATTAGAATAGCTAGTTATGCACAACATAGTGGCAATTTCTACAAATACAAGAATATGCAGAGGACATACCATACATGTTTGCTAGTATTAATGACACTGCTTTCTTGGCATTTTCTCTGTCTTTTATTGCTTGATAATTGTTGAAAATCAACTGTGGACCTTAATTTTTGTTAGAGAGGTTAGGAGAGATACATTGTTACTAATTTTATCATAGAATGTTCACACACAAATACTTACACTTTACACACATACAGATATGCTTAAGTATACGCAATTGAGAGGAGGATCAGTTCATCTAGAGCATGTTTTAAGATGTACAAATAAACTGGAGCACCTGACAGATACCTATGCACAGGCAGAATTTGCAAGCTCTCCACAGTAGGTTCCCCAGATGAGAAGTGAGCTGGAGAACCAAGTACTGTGAAACAACAGTACTAAGTGCTATGCGACAATCAAAAAAGCTTTAAGGAAAGAAGAGTAACAATATTTTGATAAGTCCAATAGTCTACTTACTGCGAGAACTAATAAAAGAGTTGAGACATTTAAATGTGATTTTTTGTGCACTGTGTAAATATATTTTAGAGAAGGAATTTATCAGGATAAATAATATCCTAGTGAGGGCGAACTATCATGTCAATTGTAATACTGTTGGTTTAGTTTATGCAGCTTTGTGTACCAAATGTAAATGATTTTATACAGGAAAAACAAGGAGACGGCTTAGGGACCACATTTATGAACACAACTTGGATATAAAAAATAAGAATAAGAATGACGCTCTGCCAAACATATTGTGCAGTTTCCAACACATCGTTTCAGTTTTTATGGTATTGCAGTTATTCTTAGTTGTGTCAGGGGAGGTCCATGGGAAGAACTTATAAAGTCTAGAGAGTTAAAATGGCAAATAAAACTTAATGGATTAATGTTCACTGCACTGAACGAAAATGTCACTATTTCTAGTATTTTAAAGTTATGATCATTTTATGTGTAAGCATATAGGATTGTCATGTTTGTTTTTGATATTTCAATAAAATATTTATATGCTTTTATATAATATTGTTATACGTGGATAAATGGAGGTGATTTTATTTATTTGCATCTAATTTTTAATATTGTTATTTAATTATGTGACTTTTTAGAGGGCTATTTTATTGTGTGCTAATTGGAATCTATCAGATTCTGAAGAACTCTGATGTTATATACCAGACAAAAGTGCTTAATCTTTGTTAAATTTTGTTGTTTTTCAGTAACCTCACTGCTTGTTGCCTTGTCTCTATTTTGGTTTTATTCATTTGGTTTTTAGTTTGTTGACAATTTTTACAATATTAGAACTATTAACACGAGGAGCTGACAGAAGAGAACGTGAAACATGCATTTTCTGAAACAAAAAAGTCTGTAGCTCTTAATTGTTTTCATTATTTGTTAAGTGTAATTCACCACATTTTCTCTCCAAATTACCCAATTTACCAGGGGTTGTGAAGGACAGAACAAATTTTTAAGTGAAAATCAGGGACAGTGGAGATGTATACCCAACCTCCACCACTCTGTTATAATCATTATCTCTGATGGCCAAGTTGCCACACATTGAAGTATTCAAAGTTGCTCACACAAATCACAAACCCATAAATACCCATGATTGATTACTGCCAACATTATGGAAAAAATACTTTCCAGAAGCCATGCTTCTTAGAAGTGAAACTATTATATCTTAGACAGACATTGAGAAACAGATGATGGTTAAAAACTTTAATATGCAACCTGGACTCTATATAAGCAACAACACAAAAATAGGGTCACACTGAATGAATCGGCTCCAAAGAATATCTGCGTTATAAGCTGTGAAGCACAGCTCTAAAACACACATGCTCTCTAGTTACATCTTCCACTTGTACAAGAAAATAAATAAATAAATATAGTAACAAGTATAGAGATCTCCTGGAAGAATCTCATGTTGATCAGGATTTCATGCAGGAATAGTTAATGAGAGGTAAATTGAAATCAGAGGATGAAAGGTTGATAATGACAGACCAGGACAGTGGAATATGTGCATTCTAGTTTACAAAGTCCACTGAGCATGTGAGAAAAATAGACAAATGTAGGTTCTGTAAAAAAGAAATGGAAATAGTTGTATACCTTGTGACTGGGTGTAATACACTCATAGCAGAGGGCCTGTACTCTGAAAGGCACAATAACGTGGCAAGACTGTTGCATTGCAGATTGTGCAAACATTATAATATAGAAGTAGCTGAGAAGCATTGGAATTATGAACCACAAAGCATTATAGAGAATGATGATGTTTATATCACATGGGATCACCCATTACCAACAATTCAAAAAACAGATGCATGCATCTTAACCGTTTATCTCAATAAATCTGGATAAAGCCTGAAATAAAGGGGGAACAAAGGTTCCAAAACAGGAACAGATTTTAAATGCTGTACTTAAAAAAAATTAAAAAGCAAGTTAAATAATAGGCTTTGTGGTAACATGAATTTTCTGAAGGAAATAAAGTCTGAAAGTCAAACGTATGCCAATAGTTAATGACTTCAGTCCCCAATGACTGGCAAGAAACCATTTTAGCAGTAAGGGATCAAAAAATAAAGCAAATATCCAGATTTTTAAAAAATGATATATTTTAGATGTAAAATGCTTCCTCCAACACCATTTACATAAACTACAGCAACTTTGAAACATTAGGCGGAGGACCTATTTTACATCAAAAATATTTAAAAAATAATATAGTAATAAACAATATATAAATAAGTAAAACACAACAATTTTACAGAGAGCCCATTCTCTAAGTGCAATAATGCCCTCCAGGGTGTGTGTTAATGTGTAATTAATGTCTGCCCAGGGGTGTAGAGGCCTGACTCTGCACATTAACACACACCCTGTCAGGCTTTATTGCTAGCTTGCACTACTGCGCATGGTTTTTCTTATTCACTATGTATTTACTTTGTGAGTTACTTTGTTGCCAGCACTGTTACTGACAATGGAAATGTCAGCAGCGCTTACCAATGTTCTAATTGCTTAATGGCAGTTCATAGCTGCAGTTACTGTTTAATGAACACCAGACTTTTGCAGGACAGCAATCTACAATGTGACAACAACATTTCTCCCAAGATGCCTCACTTTCAGAGTTGATTGCAATAATTAGGGGATGCAGGACGTATCACTCACTGCACAGGGATGTAGAGAACTCTTGTCCATGTCAGGTCATAGTGCTTTTTTCCAAATACAGCAAGTGTGGTTACTGGGTGTTTTTTGAACATTGCAAGAATTATAAGTAGGTGGCGTTTTCTTGAGGATGAGTTAATAAATATGTTGCCTGTAGAGGAAATATTTGTTCATCTTTCCGTTTTTGAATGTTGTTGAGTTTTCAGATTTCATCTATATGTTAGGAAAGTCTGTGATGTCTTCACTTTAGAAAAGTGCCTTGATAAGGCATCAGTCATGTGTACATTTAGACAAGTAATGTTCTTCAGTAAGTGGTTCTGCACCCTGTTTGATGTTTCTACAATAAATGAAACATTCAGCTAAGTTGCTTTCTTCTACAAACTAGACATGATAAGCAAAAACAAACTGCTATTCCATAACTTCCTCCTCCTTCCTCTAAACTCACATTTACTTTAGCTAGTTTACCCGCCAGATAAATCAAATACACAACTTGAGGTGGGCTCACTATCACAAGTATAAAGCCAGAATTGGTGGGCTCTGAAAGTCTGAAAAATAAATGCAGTTCAAATAGGGTTACTACCTGTTCCACTTTACGAGGGACAGTCCCTCTTTGGGCAACTGTGTCCTGCAAAAAAATTGTAAAAATGATAAATGTCCTGAGATTTTAGGGCAACATTATTTCCTATATTTTATGTAATAGTTGCAAAGAACAGTTATTCTGTATCTGAAACACCTAAATGGTATAAGAAACAGAATAAGCAACTAAAATGTTACAAGAATAAGCTTTTATTTAGGCTAAGAAGTGAAGTTCTGTCATTTGTACTGGCCGTGGGTAGGTTTTGGCTTGCAAAATCTGATGTTTGTACCAAGAATGTCCCACTTTGGGCATTTGAAAAGGTGGCAACCCTAAGTTCGAACAACCACACTGCATATGAAGCTAGCTGTACATGCTCTGATCTATGTGTGTTGGGTGGTGGAAGGGTGTATTTGTAAACCAAGTGGACTTCTATTTCATCTAATTTTAAATCATCCTATTTTGTTTACTTTGTTTTATTACCTGCCACAACTTTCCCTGTCCTGTCCTATTCACTCCTCCAAACTACCTTCACATTTATCAGTTCTGGTCTCTGTTTACATTCTACTCTTCCTTTCTTTCACTTCTTGCATCAGTTTTTTGTCTATACCCCTAAAATCCTTCTGTATTTATTTCAACTTTTTGTCCATTTCCCTTGAATTTACAATTCCTCCCTTTTTGTTCTGTTTTCTTTCCTTTAGCTATAATTTTCGGGTTGCTCTTTTTAATGGATTCTTGCCATTTTACAGACTTTATACTGCTTTGTAACTATTTTCGCTGATAGGCGTTGCTTTTCTTTTCACTAAAATGGCTGAAATATTCATACCCTTATTTTTACACTGAACTGAATTAGAACACTAATGAGTGAGTGAATACAGACAGATAAAGAAAAATGTGTGTGTGTATCTGTGTGTGTGTGTGTGTGTGTGTGTGTGTGTCTCTCACTTTTTTTTTAAGTGTGGTTGTAGTTAGTCATGTGCTCATGACAATTTTGTTTTTCTGTATGCCTCAGTGGAAGGGTCCAGCAGTTTTTTTTTTATTGCTGCAACTTAATGGAAAGAATGCCATTTAATTATTAGTGTGTGTGTGTGTGTGTGTGTGTGTGTGTGTGTGTGTGTGTGTGTGTGTGTGTGTGTGTGTACATGCGTCTTTGGATGAGTGGAGCGTGATGGATAAACATGAGGTCTCCCATATAGTTTCTTCACTTGTCTATGGTAGAAATGAAGATTTTACTGCTAATTCTCAGCAGTTACAGAAATATTATTGCATTCATTACTTGAAGGATCACATTCAGGGTTAATGATCTGATATTTCCCACTCAGTGGTATATCCTTATTTGATGAATTGTAGAAAAACTTCCCTTAATTCTCTTTTGATTGACTTCAGTCATTCTTTGAAGACATATTTATTTGAAAGAGTTAACATGGTGTAAAAATAAAATCAAACAATGTGAGAAGAAACTACTAGATGTTCAAGCAAAGTTACAATTTGCAAACTCTAAGGTTCAAAAAGGGAAAAAGGATTAGCTAAGTATGTAAACATTATTAGAAATTTTAAATTCCAGTAGCGTTAAAACTGCTTTCATTAGCTTTGATACTGAGGAGACATTTTATTCAGTTAACATGAGATTATATTATTAATCAAATGTGTATATATATATATATATATATATATATATATATATATATATGGGTCCCCTACACATCACTGAATCACCACTTACCCAAAACCCACATGAACGAGCCGAGAACACCGACATCAACAAAACCCCGACTGCTTGGAACACCAACATGGAACTAACAGTAAGTAATTGCTCGGCCAGCATGGTGAACTTTGCCCCTTACCTCCACTGTTGTGTGAAATTGGAGTTGGAACAATTATGCATCTACCCCTATATATGCAAATATCATTATGTTATATTGGGAAAGTCACTATTTATTCAAATCTGAATTTTCTATTTTTATTAAAAGCTATTACCGTTTTTTGGATGACATATTTATTTTATGGGAAGGCCCTGATGAATTTATAGATACATTTATAAAATTCATTAACAACAGTACCACTTTTCTAAGATTTACATATGAAATTAATTTACATGAAATACACTATTTAGATATTAAATTACAAACGAATCACAAAAATAAAACTTATAAATCTACTATTTATAGGAAAGAACACCATTCCAATGCATATTTACACTTTGATAGTGACCACCCAAATCAACTAAAAAGGAATGTAGTGAAGGGACAGATGATTAGAGTAGCCAGAATGACATCAGATAGGGAAGACTTCCTTAGAGAAGTGGATATGGTACAAAGTATGTTCCTTCAGAGAGGCTACCCTTTAGAATTAACACAGTCTATCAAAGAATATGTGATTGACAGATGGGGTACCTCCTATGTACCCTTACTAATTAAACAGAACAACATCAATGGAGTTGGGGGTGACGATAACCAAATCATAAAAAAGGTAGACAAGAAGAAAATATTACCATATTTGACACTCATATATTATAAGGACATCGGATGGCTTAAAAAAATGTATTAATGAAACATGGGAAATGTTCAAAACAATGCCTACTAGAATCTCTGTTTTTCAAAATGAGTTGACATATAGCTACAGGAGGAATGAAAATTTGAAGAACATTTTAGAGAAAAAGAAGCATCAAGAGGGAGGAGAAACAGTTTCCAACAAAAAGGGCACTTTTAGATGTGGCAGATGTCCACAATGCCCCTTTATAGCAGGAGAAAAGGAACTCAAAGTTCCAAGTCTGAGGATGATACTGAGGGCAAGAAAATATAGTAGTTGCTATACTAAGGGGGTTGTATATTTGGCATACTGCAAATTTTGTTGGGGATATTACATTGGCAAAACTGAACGACATTTAAGAAAGAGAATTTATGAACATATTAGGGATATTAACCGAAAAAACGAAAACAATGCTCTTTATAGACACTCACTTATATGTCAAGAAGCAAATTTCAAGTTTTGGGTTTTTGAGGAAGTGGAACATTTTGGGAGACCAAATTAGAATACAGGGAAATGATTTGGCAGTTGAAGTTGGACGCCTGTAGTGGCAAGGGTTTGAATGACCACGTTTCTATTACACCAGCCCTTAAAATATTATCAGAAGATCCAAAAAGACACAAGACCTAAGGTTGTTTATATCTTATATTCCCATGAGGGTACACTTTATAATTCTATTCCTAGTTTTTATGAGTTTTTAACAACATGTGTGTCTGTGTATATATATTTATATATATATATATATATATATATATATATATATGTATATATATATATATATATACATATACATTTTGTCTTTGATTCTTACAATTTATAATATTTTTAAAAAATATTTGTTATTATTATTTATTATCGTTATTTAATAACATTCACATATCAATACACAAGGTCTTTGTACAATTCATATTTTATACATTTTATATATTTATATATATATATATTTATTTATAGATATATATTTATATTTATATATTTATATTTATATTTATTTTTACATTCTTCTATATCTATTATACATTTATTATACATATCCAATTTATTTATACATTTTGTATACATTATATATATATTTGATATTTGGATAATCCCTTTGCCCTGTAGTTTTTTCATATTTTAGTAGGTTATATTGATAGTGTTTAGGTGATGTTTTTTACTAGATGTTGCTCATTTGATGCTGTTCCTCCGATGTTGTTTTTGATGTTGCTTTTTTGATGTTGTTCACTTGTATCTGTAAACTAACTTGTAAAAAGTACAAACAGAATTAGCAGAACGACAGTATTATACACTACATATGACATATCTGAAAGAAGTATTTTTTATGTATTTAGGGATTATTTAACATTTTATGTATATGGCATATGAAAACGAGGAGGTATGTGTAAAAAGCACTTGCTATAACATGGAAGAAAGCAGTTATGTCACCCTTATATAAATAACTTTTCGACGTTGCACATTAAAAACGTGTTTTTTAAGTATTGAAATGTCTAATACTTAGATTAATTACTACTCAATATTAGTTAATATTCAAAATACTTTTTATATATGCATTTTTATAATTTCTTCTTTTCGGTTTTTTATACAGGAAGTATATACCGTTAATGTTGTCATGAGAATTTTAATCAATATGGCCAGCCAATGAGTTTGTTATGTTTTATGTTTTATTTTATTTGATTGACACTTCAACACATTTTAATTGCTTTCAATTGTTTCCTCTGATTTTGTATAAAAGGAATGATAAAAGTGCTGTTAACTGATTCTGATGAGGTCTCCAGTATGGAGATGAAAGCACTAAATCCAGTTTTCTTTTTTGCACTTGTTTACTGTTAGTTAATAAAGAGTTCTGATTTTGGAACTTCGGATGTGATTATTGCTGAAACGAACACTCTGATTTTGGAAGACAGCCTTTATTTTGGTGTTAGAGTGTTTTCTACTTCGTGAGTGAAATTGGAGTTGGAACAGTTAGTTAGGGTACTGTGATAGCAGTGGGTTAGTATATATAGTTATTTGTCAAGACTCTTACATGTTCTACATGGGGAAAACAGAGAGATCCCTACGTAAAAGAATGTATGAACATTTATATGCTATTGAGACACATAATACTAACAATGCGCACACTCTCTTGTGGGGTTAGGCAAGGATTTCGTTTTAGTATCTTGGAAATTATTAAGAAAGATATTGGTGGGGGACTGGTCAAATAACATATATAGAAGTGAGTATAGATGGCAGATTTTGTTAAATGCCACCCGCCCTCCAGGTCTGAATGACCATGTTTTCCTTGTAACCAAGTAGAAAGCACCACAGTCGAGCTGGATATAGGCAACAGTTTATTCAGTTCCAAACACCGAACACAAAGTGACTTGTACTTTTACAGCGTTAAGTGTGGATCTTTTTCACTTTGTGTTCGGTATTTGGAACTGAATAAACTGTTGCCTATATCCAGCTCGACTGTGGTGCTTTCTAATTGGTTATAAGTTCATTTTAGCACCATTTTATCCTTTTGTGATGTTTTCCTTGACCCTATACTTAGGTTCATAGGTTCATAGGTTCATACTAGGCTATCTGCCCGAGGGCATTTACAAGCCTAGCCCATCGTTTTGTGGCTTACGCCACCCCTTTAGTATGTGGAACTATACCCATTATTTTGCTGTGCCTCTGTCGAGCAGTGACACTGAGGTAATCCCTGGGGTATATCTGCGATCTCCCATCCATTGGTCAAGATTTCTCTTGAACAAGGCCAGCGAGGTGCTCTGCCTCACATGTACTGGGATTTTGTTCCACAGCATAGGGAGTCTTTGGGTGATGAATCTATCCCTCCAGCACGTCCTATTAATAGCCGTGTCGAGGTTTAAGTCTCCCGCCTTGTGGCTCTGATGGATCTAGATTTTTGAGGTGAAGCATATTCATCAAATCTGGGTTTGACATGGCCTTGTATGTTAGGCAAAGGTCACCTCTGAGCAAGCGGTGGCGACTGAATAGAGCTGGAGTTCTTTCAGTCGGGCAGCATAGGACAGATTTTTGAGACCCTTTATCCTTTTGGTGAGGAACTTTTGTGGCCTCTCCAGCTGCTGCAAGTGTCGGGTCAGATACATCCCGAATGGGGCATTGTACTCAATCATTGGTCTGATGAGTGATGAGTAAAGGGAGACTATGACCTCCCTTGATCTAGATGAGAATCCCTTCATGATAAGGTGGGCAATGTAGAAGGTCTTCCTAACCACTTTAGCTACATGGGTGTCGAATGACAGACTACTATCAACCTGGGTCCCCAGGTCCCTGATAACTTCTTCTGTGCTCAGTGGATTGCCACCTATTTGGTAGCTAGGGGTAACCTTGTTTTTCCCAAAGGGTATGACTATGCATCTTTTGGCATTTAACTTCAGGCCGTGGCTCTGGCACCAGTTATCCATTTCTGTGAGACCCTTCTGAAGGATATCTGTGTCAGATGTGTTTTCTACTATGGCGCCCAGTTTGCAGTCATCTGCAAACTTTGTCAGCCATAACCCTCCTGTGTTTGCTTGTACTTCGGAAAAGTAGATGCCAAACAAGAGTGGGCCCAGGACTGAGCCCTGTGGGACACCACTTGTGACAGGCTTTGAGTCTGACATGGCGCCAGCAACTCTGACCCTGTGGGTTCTGTCACTCAGCCAGTTTGCAACCCATCTTGTGATGTATGGGTTAACATTTAAGCTGATGAGTTTTTCAATGATACCCGAGTGGGGTATTGTATCGAAGGCCTTAGCCAGATCGAGGTAGGCTGTATGGACTGCCTTTCCCTCGTCAATGGCTTTGGTGACTGTTTCGAAGAAGTCGACCAAGTTTAAAAGGCATGATCTGCCTTTGACAAAGCCAAACTGGGTTGGATCCAAAGTCTGCAAATTCCCTATGTCTTTATTTATGAGGTCCATTATGATCCTCTCCATGGCTTTGCAGATAAGGCTTGTCAAGCTAATGGGCCGGTAATTTCCAGGGTCGGTGGAGGCACCGCCTTTGTGGACTGGGACCACAGTTGCAGTGCGCCACTCCCTGGGTACGTATCCAGAGGTAAGACTTTGATTAAACAGCTGTCCTAGCTGTGGGTTTAATTCCTCATTGAGTTCGTGGAGCACACAGCCGGGGACACCATCAGGTCCCATGGATGCTGTGTTTTTTGCTTTGGAGAGAGCAGTTCTCACTTGGGCTGGAGATGTTTGGGGGCTGCAATCGTTTGGTATAGATATCTCTCCTTTGGGGAGGGGAGAAGTTTGCACTGAACCTGTCAGCCAGTATGTTGGCAATGTCTGTAGGATCAGTAATCTTCACATCATTTTGAACTAGTTCTGAGCATATCTGGGAGTTTCCTCCTAGGTTTCTAACATAGCTAAAGAAGGCCTTATGATTGTCTTTTGAGTCTTTAGCTATTTTTCTCTCGAAATTTGCTTTGGATGATTTTATGAGAGCTCTTAGTTTTTTACTTATAGTGATCAAGGGTGTCTTACCTTTTAAGGATTTTGCTCTATCTTGTAGTAGCTTCCTCCTTTTATTGTAGAGTTTGTTTATGGCTGGGGTCCACCAGACTGGACGCTTGCCTTTGGTACTAAGAGTCTTTGTTTTGTTTGGGATTGCCTTATCCATGCAGTCCTGCAGGTGCTGGTAGAAGGTGTTTGTAAGTGATTCAGCGGCTTGAGTACTGTTTTCCGCTGGCTCGGGGGCCTTAAAGGAGACCACACTAGTCTTTAGAAGTGTGAAGTCGGCTTTTGAGAAGTTCTTTACTGTGGTCTTTTTTATTTCAGGTGGGGGTGGGATGAGGACCTCCAGCGAGATTAGTTTGTGATCTGATCTCACCAGTGAGGGGTATACTTCGGTGTTGAACATTGTGCTCCCATGTTCGTGATGATGAGATCAAGTATGTTATCTCCTCTTGTGGGGATGGTGACTAGTTGTTCCATGGCATTTGAGTTTATGAATTCCAGGAAATTTTGGGCTAGGGTGTTTGGGCTTGAGTAGTGTTTCCAGTCTATATTAGGGTAATTGAAGTCACCTAGTATGATGGTGTTTGGTGATACATTTATCCCCTCTAGTGTTTTCAGGAAGGCCATGTGAGGTTCCTGAGTTTGTGAGGGTGGCCTGTAACATGCTACAATTTGCAGAGCAGTCTTGCCTATGGTTAATTGCACCTGGATGGTCTCCGAGGCATCGTGCGTTGCCACCAGTCTTGAGGTGTGGGTGTCCTTGATGAATATGGATACCCCCCCCTCCTTTCTTGGTATTGACTAAACTATGAAATGTGAAAGTTTTTATAGAAAGTTTTTGAACAATATATGTTTGTTTTGTATTCATATTAATAATTATTTAATATTCATTAATAATTATTTTCATTTAGAATGGTAACAACTAATACATTGTAATTTTAGAATGACTATCTGAATTTTTTAAAGTTCATGAACACTTTTATTGCATAATTATATTATTTAAGTACTTAACTGCTGTTAATTAATTCAAGGATAAAAGCACTTTGTGACTGGATGTTAACTGTTTTATTTAAAGTCCTGTAGTGTGGTGGTAGAAAGTGCTTGACTCATTTTGTGGCTGTGAATAAACGGAAGAATTTAATTTTGGACTCTTCTTCTGGTATCAGGTCTGGTTCCAGAAGGTGTGTTGGTTTATACAGTTTTTGCTTATCCTTGGAGAATGCTTTTTTCTGTATATATATATATATATATATATATATATATATATATATATATATATATATATGTATATATATATGTATATATATATATATATATATATATATATATATATATATATATATATATATATATATATATATATATATATATATATATATATATATATATATATATATATATATGGGTCCCCTACACACTGAATCGCCACTGACCCAAAACCCACATGAACAAGCTGAGAACACTGACAGCAACAAAAACCCGACTGCTTGGAATACCAACTCGGAACTAACAGTAAGTAACTGCTCGGCTAGCAGGGTGACCTTTGCCCCTTACCTCCACTGCAGTGCAATCTTAGAGTTGGAATAATTAGTTAGGGTGTGTGTGGGGGGCAAAGCCCCCCACGTGAGTGTGTTGTCTTTTGTTCCGGTTTACTGTTCTTCCTGGTTGGCCAATGGCTTATTTACCATTAGTTCCGAGTTGGTGTTCCAAGCAGTCTGTTTTGTTGCTGTCGGTGTTCTCGGCTCATTCATGTGGGTTTCGGGTAAGTGGCGATTCGGTAATGTGTAGGAGATCCACACACACACACATATATATATATATATATATATATATATATATATATATATATAAACACACACACATATATATATATACACACACACACACACACACACACACACACACACACACACACACACACACACACACACACACACATACACACACACACACACACACACATTTCTATAGGTGAAATGTCAAATGATGTCTAGTTATCTGCATATGGTCAACTAGGCTGCTGATTGACAGGTGTATGAAACTGACAATTTCCGGAAAGAGGAGTATTTCCTTTCCCTGGGATTGCATGATTGAAGAGTTAGTATATATAATTAGCAGGGGGTGTGGAGGCACAGCCCCATATTGGCGGTGCAGGGGGGCTTACCCCCTGCAAAAAAACAATGTTTTGTTTTTAAAAGTTTGAAACTGTATGCCCTTAGGCTTCTGTTCTGCACATGCATAGTGCAGTGTCAACTTTCATATTTTTGACTGTATGTAGTCGATATTTAGGAAGTCAGCTTTGAGTGTTTTTGCTAATGTGGTTTACACATACACACATATGCACACTAATACATATATATATATATATATATATATATATATTTATATATATTACATACCTAAATCTATATGTGTGTGTGTGTGTGTGTGTGTGTGTGTGTGTGTATGTGTGTGTGCATATATATATATATATATATATATATATATGTATATGAGTGTAGTGCAGAAGAGCAAACTCATATGAGTGAATACGTATGGTGATGTAAAAAAAGTGAATGATCATATGAGCAAACATTCTTTTCAAAGGTAGTTCTGTTGGCCCATAAAGGTTGCCTGTTATTTCCCTTTTTATTTGCCTTAGTGATAGAACCTTTTGCTCAGCTAGTAAGACAAACCAATAATATGAAAGGTATCAAAACAGTGAGTGAATATGAACTGAGAAAACAGCTTTATTTGCAGATGATAATAGGTTAACTATTTCTGATATCAGAGTCTCTATAAGGAGGATAATTGTATTAATAAAGACATCTGGAGATATATCACGTATGACTTTTGATGAAAAATTCAGAATCTAAAGCTTTCACAGTAAATAAGTAAACAGCATTCAGTATTCTGAATGTTTGCAGTATTCAGAGTCTTTATCCAAGACTTGGAGAGGTGTGGAACTGTGAGTAACTAGCTTTTCAAAATTGAAAGTGATTTAAATTATTTTAAGTATTTCAATAAATACTTAAGTATTTAAGTTCACTTGTGACCTGTGTGGTGACACTGCTTTGTACTTTTCTGCTTTGTTCTGGTCTGATGCATTTTTTTAGTTTGTTCTGGGATTGTACTCCTGTATTTTAATTAGCAGTTTTGGGAAAATTGTGTTTCTGCATTATTCTGCACTTCTATTTCTAAAAGTAGAATTACCTGTAAAAACTCACTGTTTATAGTTTAAACCCTGCTGGGCCAAAGTCTTGCAATTAAATTCACTTTTGGCAGAAATGCACACTCCTACCAGATTTGTACCTTAAGGATTTATTACTGCATTTTTTCCATACGCAGTGCTACTGGTTAATTTATGACTAGTCTGCTGCCTTAAACTCACCGATTGCATTTTAGTTTGTTCTGGGACCTTAGTCTTGTATTTTAATTAGCAGCTGTGGGAAAATTGTGTTTTTGCATTATTCTGAACTTCTATTTCTACAAGTAGAATTACTTGTAAAAGCTACCTGTTAGCATTTTAAACCCTGCTGGGCAAACGTTTTGTAGTTTAATTCACAGTTATGGCAAAACTGTATATGACTGCCATATTTGTGCCTTAATCATTCATTACTACATTTTTTCCATAAATATTTCTGAATATTCTGATGCCTTAAACTATAGTAAAAGTTCAATAGTGAGAGAATTGCCTCTGCACCAGTTTGTGCTTCAGTGCTTTTATATTCTGCTTATCATTTACCTGCTTGCATTCTGTTTCTGCCCCATACCCCATTAGCACATTAAGCTAAAGTTTCTGAAAGAGCTCTAATATTGTCTTTATTTGATTATTAGCCTCTGAAGCTAGCCTGCTTGTTTCTTGAAAATTTCCCAATCCTCCCACCCTTCTGCTGTTGTTGTTTTAGAAGGGTGTGTCCTCCACCCCCTTGTGATTATCTGATTTCAAATGTCCCTCCCTTCCCCCTTTCATTGCTATTGACTGTAGTGTAGCTATTTATGCACTCTTCCCACCCATTGGTTTCCATAGCTCCATGATACTGAGTGCCCACCTAGCAAAACAGTATTGGTCTTGAGTAAACCTCCTTTATATACTGATTCCTGCTCATTTTCCTGGAACTCAGCAAAGCTTGTAGTCCTAGCCTGCATTCCAGAAGTGTTTTATTTGTATCCAGTGCCATCCAGGCAAAGTTATGTGCCTTTGATTGCTAAATTGCACTTAAGTTATTTTGAGGGATAATTTTGTCTCTTGATTTTCTCTGTGCATTTCAGTGAATTTCTTGTAAAAAAATTGCTCTTCCTCATACTGTTACTGTCTTGAAATTACCTTCAGTAAGGGATTTTCAGCTAGTTGTTTAAGTGGTTTATGTTAGCACTGTACTTGCGGGTCTCTTCTACTGAGTTTTTGCATCAAAGAGACTGGGTTTATTCATCTTGTGGCAGGAGGGGTTCACCTGGCATAGCTGAGTTGGGAAATTCACAAATGACTTACATTGTAGTCATTTTATTGGCCAGAGGGCTCATTATTTAGTTTTCTGATTTTTCTGTGCTGCTCCAAATTTTGCATTTTTTCATGGGTTAACAGTGCCCTGTACAGTAGCAAATACCTAGAAAGCTAAAAGCTGCCAGTTTGTTATCTGGAGCTAGGATCCATCAAATCATACATGCACTCAAGTCATTACATCACAGCTACCAGCATAATTCCATCATAGTCCTTGTAGGTAAACATGACCTGAGATATACCTGCCTGGACTATATGAAGAGAGACATTATGGAGCTTTCAGACTGTGTCTCAGGCTGTTATGGGAACTGAGCAGCATATTACCATCACTGAGGATGATGCCACAATATGAAAAAATTATTACTTTCAACAACTGGTTGTCTATATGGTATCCTTCTAAGGGGATCCAATATTTGTCAACTTGGGGAGACATGGTCAACAGATCACATTCCTTTGCCAAGGATGGTATGCACTTTAACTCTCTAAGCTTTACAATACTGGCTAAAGCTTTGTCCACCCTCATAGTGCCTTTTTTAAGCAACACCAAATTGTTAACATACAGACATAGCAAAATCAGCTTACTAGAACCTCAAGATGTTACTGCTCAATCAATGCCTAAAAAAAAAAAAAAAAAACTACGCTCCCTCCAAGCCCTACTCACACGAGAATATAGATATTTATGTAGTTACTGAGACATGGTTTAAAGCAGCAAAGAGTACCAGCAGACAAGAGCTAAAGGTGGAGATGTCTCAATATACATAAATAAGCATGCCTCTGGGGTGGCCAAACAGGGTGACACACTGGAGTTTCTATATGTGCAGATCACCATAGTCAAAATCCTGTACCATTTCTTAGCCAGCTACAGATCAGCGTCCATGTCTCAAAAAGATCACAGTGCACACTTGGACCTAGTGGACCTACTGGAAACACTTACCATCCAACCTAGCAGCCAACTCATGAGAGACTTTACTCTTCTATAGATTGGGAATCCTACACAGCCTGAAATCAACAGGAGCAGAGATTTCTAGATGTAAATAGAAACACCCTTGATCAATAGTGAATATGCCCAGTAGAGGCTGCAACATATTGGAGCTCATGCTCACAAATATGGGAGAAAACTGCCCCCCCCCCCCCATGTCTTGTCCTTCCTGATAAGGCTTGACCATAAAGCTGTCTCATTTGAAATCAAAATCAACTCTGTAATCCTATTAAAAACAGTAACAGATAGAAATTATTCCAAGTCAAATTACCGGTTATTAATTGATGGTTTGTTAAAATTCAGGGCCCTTCCAGACCCCAAAAATGCACCAACCTGTGCTGAATCTCAGAAACTCTGTGCAACCATGTCAATGGGTGCATAGAAGCTGATGTACTTACTGGAAGGAAGGCCGGTACTAGACCAAGAAACAAACCACCCTGGTGGCATCCCAAATTAAGCAGGATATACAATAAAAGGAAAAATAATATGACAAACATCAGGAAGGGCAATTCCCATAAAGATAAAAACTCACTTATTAAAGTAAACAGGCAACTAAGATTGATAATTAGGTCAAGTGAAGCCAACTTTGAGGTTAAGATATCCTCCCAGGTGAAAGATAACCTGAAGACATTCTACAGCTATGTCAAAAGCTTCAAGGGTAACACACAGCAATGTGCTGAACTGGTGGTTAATGGTACCACATTCATTGATCCTGGCAGTATAGCGAGCCTGTTAGCGGACAAATTCAGTTCCAGCTTTGTCCCTCCCTCTCAGCCCCAACCATCCCCCCATAATACCCTTAAACATTACCTCTCCAGCTATAACTAGAGAGCATGTACTGGCTGCATTCACTAAAGCCAAGAACATGGCCTTAATGGGCACTGATAATATCCCAAGATGCCCCCTGAATAGTCTAAAATGTGACTTATTAGAACCCCTGAAGTTATTATTTAACTATAGTCTTAAAACAGGCTTTCTGCCACATGGATGGAAGACTGCAAAGGTCATCCTCCTTCATAAAGGAGGACCTTCAACAGATCCTTGAAACTACAAACCCATTAGTCTGACTAGAATTATTTGCAAACCAGTGTAAAGAATAATCATAGAAATTATTAACAAGGACATAGGAGACCTCCAGACACTGGATCCATCCCATTTTGTCTTTGTCAAAGGAAGGTCATACTTACTGAATCTGGTGGACTTCTTTAAAAAGATCACTAAGGTCAATGGATGAGGGGGAAATGTGCATGCTGCCTACCTAGAGCTGGCAAAGGCATTTGATACAATACCCCACTAGGGCATTGTCAACAAACTTACAGAACTATGTATAGACCCTTTTATAACATGATGGATAGGTGGGTTACTGATAAGACCCAGGAGATTAGAATCAGTGAGGCCACCTCCAAAAAGAGTCCCGTCACCAGTGGAGCACCTCAATGCTCTCTGCTAGACCCACTCCTCTTTGGCATCTACTTATCTGATGTCAAAGCCAGTGTCAAAGGCCTCCGGCTAACCAAATTTGCAGATGATTGCAAACTGGTAGTAGTTATCAAATCTCCCAAGATGAGAACACTCTTCAGGAAGGTCTAATATAAAGGCTTGGCACAAAAGCCATGGCTTAAACCTCAACACCAAGAAATGCATTAGAGTACCTTTTGGGAAGTCTGCCACCCCAAGTAACTAAATAATCAATAAAATACCCTTAAAATTTGATTCACTAGACAGGGATTTGGGAACCCATGTAGATAGTAACATAGCCTTTGACCAACACGTGGCCAAGTTAGTAAAAAATCCTTTTACGTTATTCAGCTTATAAGTGAGGGCATTGCATCTAGGCCCAGAGAGATCATCATATCACTGTACTCAGCCCACATCAGGCCCATCATAAAGTATAATGCCCCCTTCAGTATGTACCTGACCAAACACATGCAGCAACTGGAACGTCCACAAAGATTCCCTAAAAAAGAATACAGGGAGTAAACACAATGTCCTACTCTGATTGCCTCAAAGCCCTGTCTCTTTACTCTGTATCATACAGGCATCTGATTGGTGATCTTTGCCTGGAATACAAGGAATCCCTTGACCCTGTTTTGATGAATCTTTTGCACATCCACAAAATAAACAGCATCAGAACTACTACATTAAAAGACCTAAAGTTTGCTTGTGACATAAATAGGACATGTAAGACAGACAGCTATGTTTCTCAGAGAATTCATGTTCTCTGGACCAGGCTCCCCATCCATGTGAAGCAGAGTTCCTCCCTATCCTATTTAAGTGCAACTTGGGCCAATGGATGGGTAACCTGAAATTCCATCCTGGTCTGGCTCCTACTTATGAGATGGACAGAGGCAGTCAGTAAATCATCCCTATTAATCAAATATAAAGCAAATTTGTGGGTCACATTTGGGTTGCAAGGCTAGGGTTACAAGGGCCCTAGTTGTTGTTAGCCTGGTATACACCTATGAACCTATTCTATAACAAATTTAACATTAATTTGAACTCTAAAGAGTTAGATTATCTGGGATTTTAATAAAAGAAAATCACAAGACACAAGGGATGGAAATATTGAAGAAGTCATTCAAGATGCTTTAAGATTGGTAACTGGAATAAATTATCCATTTGGCACAATACCTCACTCAGGCATTGTTGACAAACTCAAGAGGTTAGGTATAAACCCTTATGTCACCTGGTGGATAGCAGCTGGCATACAGACAGCCCCCAGGAAGTTAGAACTGGGAAGTCTACCTCTATAAGAAGATAGGGATCAGAGATCAGTCCTGGGACAGCTACTATTTTACATTTACTTCTCTGCAGTCAAGGCCAATGTCAAGTACCCCTGGCTGACTATATTTGCAGATGATTGCAAATCATAGAATTCCTCACTGACAGTAATGCTCACCTGGAAAAGCTGACACAGACAAATTACCTGTGTCAGAGCCATGGACTAAAACTCAATGCCCAAGAAATGCATAATAGTATCCTTTAGGAAGTCATCTACTCCTGGTAACTATCATATTAACAACACCTCCCTAAGAGTCGACCCAATAGTGAGGGGCTTGGGGACACATATAAAAAATAATCTAGCCTTTATCATTATATGTCTACAGTAGCGAGGAAATCATTTTATGTTGCACAAATTATAAACAAACGTATGGCATCTATGTCTAAGGAGGTCATTCTTCCACTGTACTCAGCATTCATCAGACCTATCACTGAGTACAATGCCCCCTTTGGTATGTACTTAACCAGACACATCCAACAACTGGAACATCCACAGAATTTATTCACTAAATGAAAACAGGGTGTAAGCAACACGTCCAAAGTCGACCGCCTCAAGGCCCTATCTCTGTATTCTGTCTCCTACAGGCTGATGAGGGGAGATCTATGCCTGGCATACAAGGCATTGTCAGACTCCACTTTGATGGACTTCCTGGATATCTGCAAAACAAACAGCACCAGAATTACCCATTCCAAAGACTTAAACCTTGCTTGTGCTATAAATAGGACCTGCTGGAGAGACAGGTATGTATTCCAGAGACTACCCCTTCTCAGGACTAGACTGCCCTCCATGTGAAGCAGAGTTCCTCCCTAACCCAATTCAAGTACAACTTGAAGAACTGGATGAGGAACAGAAAATTAATCCCTGGTTTGGCACCTGGGTCTGTAATGAACAGAGGCAGCGTGTAAGTGTTTCATCTCCCAGGCCCCTGCTTGTAAATGTTTCATCTCCCTGCTGACAATTATCTAAGGTACCAGAACTTGTCAGAGATTTGTGATGCATGGCTAGGCTTAAAAAGGCCCTTGTGATCATTCACCTAGTGCACACCTATCAACATAACAGTGATTGTGTCAGTTATAGAGCCTTTGACCAAAGTGAATCTACTCTCTGTATGTTTACATTTTATATCTCCTGACTAGCTATGACTAATAAGAAAATTAGCTTCACCTATGTTATATTTGGAATCTGGTGAAAAATAAAAGGAGTAATCCTTCAGTTTGAAAATAACTGCCTCCTGTAGTGGCGTGTTTGTTCTTCCTAAACAAACTGTACACTTATTTGCAAGTCTTTGAACAAATGCTTAAACTTTTGTTTTACCATTTAAGTGATTAATATCGCTCAATACTGGCTCAACAAAAGTCATTTTTCAATATTTTAATAATCTGTAGCATTGTATTCATTGACTGAAGGTGACAGCAACTAGAATAACTCCTAAGTTTATTTACAAGATGAAAGTTAACGTAGTGGGGCTCCTTGGGATAGGAATCGAAGGACCAGAGCCCTGAAGAGAAGCACATAACTTACCAGTGGTGAGGAGTCCTGGATGGAGCATGAAATTAGTAGTCCTGCACTCGTAGTGGTTCCATCTGTACCAAGTGAGTTCAGCTCAGAGGCACCGTTGTCTGGCTTGGGCATCATCAGTCCATCTTTACAGCTCAGATTTACAGTACATCCCAAAATGTCACCTCAACAACACAGCGGAGGTTTCTAATGAGAGGAAATAATTGAAAACCAGTAGAAGGTTGAAGCTGAATCACAAAATGATGAAAGCAATGAGGCTAACTGGACCAACTAGAAACAAAAGAAAGAGAAAAAAACACGAAAAGACAAATATAGAAAATATTATATGAAAAATGTTCTTATGTAGAATTGATTAAATTAAGTGGTGACAAAGACTTAAAATAATAGCCATACTGGCATAGATAAGATACGACCAAACTATAACCCTGAAAAAAAAAAAAAAAAAAAAAAAGAAAACAAAAGGAAGAAAAAGGAAAACAAAATAAAAATGAAGTGAAATAAAAAATGAAAATATTTAAAAAAGTAATCTGTAGTACTTCAAATACAAAAATAGTAAAGAGAGATGGAAAACAGCTGAGGTCATTGAGGTCATCCATGAGCATTATTTTTTATAAAATGAGAAAGAGAAGGCAGTAGTAAGCATTTGATCAGCTGTAACAATAATTATTTAAACTATGTCAGGTTGTGATATGGAGGGGAGAGAGAGAAAGTGAGAGAAAAATGGGGTAAGGAGAAAATAAGGAAAAGGGAGGGGTAAAGATGGGACAATGACAGTCACCATAGAAGAAACTTACATTAAAAGGGGCTATATGGTAGCCTGAATCAGTGCTATTTGACATAAAAAGGTAGTCAAAACAGAAAATGCTCAGTTATGGCCTTTAAAGGGTTTCAAGTCTCAAAGTTCAAACTTCTCCAAATACAAGCCCGACGTACAAAAGGGCCATTTGGAAGTCTGTGCAAGCTGAACATGTCTTAAATTTAGAATTCCCAAGGTAGTTGTTCAATTTAGTTTTGAATTATTTACACATTCTTATGGCTCTCAGTAATTTATTCCACTGACTAACTAGCCAGGTCTGGAGTATTCTAAGTTTTAGCTTTGAAGTACATTTTTCAATGTATGTTGGAGGCTGGTTAAAACATTATGGATATGACTACTAAAAGTTAAATTCAGGTTGACAACCATGACTTAATTTTGTAGGTTTTTAACAGTATTACTAAGAGTGCCTCTAACAATACAGTAATAGATGGGAAATAAATTCAAAACATTGAAGTTCTTTTCACAGTTTAACTTTATGACAATAAGGACTTGTTTAGTATATATACACTGGATATGGTCAAGCTCATTAATTCTTCTCATGGAAGACATACAAAAAATGTGTTCTATGTATGGATGAATCAAAAGTACATACATGGCATTAATACTTAACAGGCCTACATGAAATTGTACACAGTATTAATACCAGAATGATGTTTGCTGTCTTACAAATCATTTGTGCAGGTATAGTAAATGACAGGTCTTTAAAGTTTTAAGTTCCCAAATCCTTATAATAGGTGATAACAGAAATAATAGCATTATCAGCAGAATAGGGATATTTTTTATTTTTGGAACCAAAATAAATTACCGGGAAGTTCCTGTATTAAACTTAATTTTATGTCTTTTTGCCTGTCTCAGTAATGGCGCTATCTGAGACTGTAGAACTTTCTGATCCATAATGTTTATAACAGCTCGTGATAATTTTGTATTTTCTGTATGTATGATGCTCTAAGGAGGATGATATACTACTAGTAAAATGGTTATTAAAAGATTAAACAGGGTTGTGCGGATGATATACTACTGGTAAAATGGTTATTAAAAGATTAAACAGGGTTGTGCACAAGACAGCACCTTGTGGCACTCACTATCACTGATAGGCAGGTAGTCTGGCTATAAATTATCCGCTTGCCAATCCATTGGACTGTATATATATTGACTGATTTTATGCATTACTCGCCGAGTTATTATTTCTTTATGGGTTATAGTACTGAAGACTTGTCTTAGCTTTAAATGGACAGTATCATCTGAGACAGTAAGATCAGTGGTGTATGTGATAGTACTGCAGAACTGGTATAATTCAAAGGTACAAGATTTATCAGTAATGAACCTTTGTCAATGCAAGTCCAATATTTCTATAAAGTTATTCTGCATTCTTTTAATAAGACAGTCTCAATTTCCTTAGAATACTAATTAGGCTAAATGGTCTATATTTATCTGAGTTCTGTATATTACTTCCATTGAGCATTACCACCATCAGGCCCCTTTTCCAGAGCTCAAATACGATATCAGTTTTCAACTTATATTGCACCAACACATAGTCAAATGAATTTGCAAGACATGATAAAAGCCTTTCCCCTGGCCTTTAAAAAAATCCTGGTATACTGTGTGAACTGCCTGCTGAGACTGAATTAATAAATGTTCTCAGGTGCTAATACCATTTTGTGATGATGGGGTATACTGAATTCCCTACTTTGAAAATAGTGTTGCTTATTGAGCTAGATTGATCATTACAGCTAGGAACACCTTGACTTAGAATGTTTACAATTTCCTGGGGTACATTTACGATTACATTATCATACATGACTTTATTCAAACCACCATTGTAGCTGCTAAACCTAGCATAGAATGTTTACAATTTCCTGGGGTATTCAAACCACCATTGTAGCTGCTAAACCTAGCACAGAATGTTTACAATTTCCTGGGGATCATTCATCATATATATATATATATATATATATATATATATATATATATATATATATATATATATATATAGATCTAGGACTCTCCATCGAACACGTGTTTCACCAAAACGTGAACAACCGAACACAATTTCGCGAAAGTGCATTTATTGAAAATGCACTTTTAGAAAAAAAACAACCCAAAATATTAAAAAATAAAAAACTACTCACGTTTATGAAGGGGGGCAAGCTCCCCTGCTCCCCCCATGTGGGGGGGCTGTGCTCCCCACACCCCCATTACTTTAATATTCTCACACCAAGATTGCACTACAGTGGGGAAAAGGGAATATTCTCTTATCCCTACTATACCACAATCTAAGCCACTGCTTGTTTAGTTGTACAATCTATACCACATGTTGATGTACAACTAAACCTACATGCAAACAACTGTTTGCTTACCTTCTGGCGAAAGTGAATTTTCGATAAAATGCACTTTCGCGATTTTGAGCTCGCCCATTTACGTTTCGGTGAAACGTGTGTTCGATGGAGAGTCCAGGTTTTTGTGAAATAAAAAAATGAGACCACAATAAATCATTTCAAAACTTTTCCCACCTTTAATGTGACCTTTAACCTGTATTATTCAATTGAAAAACAAACAAATCTGTTAGGAGAAAAAATATAAAAAATAAAAATGTACAATACGCAGGTTGCATAAGTGTGCACACCCTTAAACTAATACTTTGTTGTGTGTACACCTTTTGATTTAATTACAGCATTCAGTCTTCTTGGGTAGGAGTCTATCAGCATGGCACATCTTGACTTGGCAATATTTGCCCACTCTTCCTTGCAAAAGCACTCCAAATCTGTAAGATTGCAAGGGCATCTCTTGTGTACAGCCCTCTTCAGGTCACCCCACAGATTTTCTATTGGATTTAGGTCTGGGCTGTGGCTAGGCCATTCCAAAACTTTAATTTTCTTTGGTGAAGCCATTTTTTTGTTGATTTGGATGTAAGCTTGGGGTCAATGTCATGTTGAAAGGTGAAATCCCTCTTCATCTTCAGCTTTCTAGCAGACGCCTGAATGTTTTGGGCCAGAAGTGACTGATATTTGGAACTGTTCATAATTTCCTCCACCTTGACTAAAGCTACAGCTCCAGCTGAAGAAAAACAACCCCAAAGCATAATACTGCCACCATCATGCTTCACTGTGGGGATGGTGTTCTTTTGGTGATGCAAAGTGTTGTTTTTGCGCCAAAAGTACCTTTTGGAATTGTGGCCAAAAAGTTCAACCTTGATCTCATCAGACTGTAACATATTTTCCCACGTGCTTTTGGGAGACTTGCTGTATTGTTTTGAAACTTTTAGCTGGGTCTGGATGTTTTTCTGTATGAGAAAAGGTTTCCGTCTTGCAACCCTATCTCATTGTTGTCAGATGTAGTATACAACCAGTACTTGCCAGAAATTCCTGCAGCTCCTTCAGTGTTGCTGTAGGTCTCTTGGCAGCCTCCCTGACCAGTCTTCATCTTGTCTTTTTGTCAATTTTGGAGGGATGTCCAGTTCTTTGCAATGTGACTGTTGTCCCATATTTTCTCCACTTTTTGATGACTGTCTTCACTGTGTTCAATGGTACATCCAATGCTGTGGAAATTTTTTTGTACCCTTCTCCTGAATGATACCTTTCAACAATGAGATCCCTTTGATACTTTGTAAGCTCTCTGCAAACCATGGCTTTTGCTGTAGCAGGCAACTGAATAAATGTCAGGAAAATCCTAGGACAGCTGAACTTTATTTGGGTTAATAAGAGTCTCTTTAATTGATGGCGGATGTGTACCAAGAAGACTGAATGGTGTAATTAAATCAAAACGGGCTTCAACAAAGTATTAATTTAATGGTGTGCACACACAACAAAGTATTAGTTTAAGGGTGTGCACACTTATACAACCAGCATATTGTACATTTTTTATTTTTTATATTTGTTTGTTTTTCAATTGAATTGTACAGGTTATAGGTCACATTAAAGGTGGGAAAAGTTTTGAAATGATTTATTGTGGTCTCATTATTTTATATCACAAAAACGTGGCATTTTAACAGGGGTGTGTAAACTTACACACACACACACACACACACACACACACACACACACACACACACACACACACACACACACACACACACACATAGATACACACACACACACACACATAGATAGACGCACACACACGCACACACACACACACACACACACACACACACACACACACACACACACACACACACACACACACACACACACATATAGATATACATGAGTTGCTTGGCTAACATATTTTACTACATGTCTTAAAGGTCGGATGCATATATTATCAAAATTAGACAACTTGCGCATTGCTATGATTTGATTAAGATTTATTGAGGGGTGACTAAAGAATAAGTATAGGGTGTTGGTCCCCTAGCTGGAAATGTGACATGTATATATTCATCTTTAGTAATATTTTACAATGTTATTTACTCTTTCTGTCTAGGTGAAAAGTTAATAGACCACTCAGTCCATGTGTGGTTTAGGTAAGAAGTAATATAATGATGCTTATAATTAAAAAGTATCTGAAAAATATCTAAAAACACTTTATCTAGTTGTATAGAAAGCCTGGGACTCATATAAAAACAAAACTTTAAGACTGATTGACTATGGGTATGTTAAAATATATCCCTGAGATTTCAACATTGTCATAATAGAACATAATATATGACCCTGATACTATTTTGTATGTAGACTAAAACTTATCCTCTATGGGGTTTTCTGTGATTGTGATAACCATTATAACCATCCAAGGGCAAAGATGAATTATCTTGTAAATAAAGTCTTGGATATACTTAAATTACTTGTCCTCTCCTGGTAGGCCCGGTACTACAAATAAGTCAGTTTATTGATTAGACTCCTGGAATTACATATAAATACAAGCGCAGATTTGGCAGATGATTTAGCATTATTCTTCTCAAACTGGCATTTATAATTTATTCTTCTCAAACTGGCATTTATAATTTAAAATATTTTATTATTTTAGTCAGAAGAGAAGCCACCATTTTGCTGCCAATATGACTGACAATGATATCCATCCCTAGCAAACACCTTGGTTCTTTCAAACATTTGCTCTCACCAGTACACATGGGTGGTACCATGCTCTAACCCCATGTGTCTAACTCCACTTTTAGAACTATTTGCAACCTTAAGTTTCAAAGAAATCAGTTTGGAAGATGGAGGTAAATTGGTAACTAAAATATTAAAGCCCTTAGTTTTAACAAAGTCAGAGATCTGTTTAGCAGTGGTTAATATTTCATTCAGTTGTAACTTCCCCAAATAATTAAGACCTGCTAACATTACTACCTGATAATATATTACCTTTTCACCATTAATTTGCAATAAAGATTATTTGATGTTACTCAACCTATGACCTAGTAGACAAGTCACAGTAAACTGTAATCTGACGATTCTAGGAAGTTTGTTCTTAACACCTTTCAATTAAGAGTCCGACATTGTTAGTATTTTCTGATGAACTTTTTCCTTGAGTATGGTCATTAGCAACAATAAAATAGTTTTTAATTTTATCAAATAGTGTACTCACAACTTGGCTTGGTACAGAAAAGTTAGAAAGTGGTATTTGAACTTTGCCCTCCCATGAACATCTACATTTTCTTATGTAAGAAGTACATATTGGAGATACCCTTTCCTTACAAAGTATTTCATTTCTTTTTGTTACACTTTCTTTGTGGAGGTCAACATCCAGTAACAACAGTATTGCTAGTTTGGGGCAATATTTCTCGATCGTGCAGATGGACAATTTGAAGTATTGCTGATGAGTCTGAACTGCATATATGCATTTCATTAAACAGGCCTGGTAGGTTAGGCATGGGGGCAACATTACTGCTGTCAATCAAATTTCCTTCTGTTAAAGATTATCATGGTATTTTATTTTGTTTCATCAAATTGAGTGAAGGCTAACAAATCTGTTTGCTTTCTTGCTCTAACACAGCATAATGATCTGATTAGTGTTGACCTGAATGTCAGCTTCCCTACAGGGTGTAGTTACTTTGCTTACTCCATGCCATTTTGATGAATAAGTGTGCATATAACAACTACTATAGTCTAGAGATTCGATAGATGGATTAGTGTTTAGCATAGATTAGGCTGAACAATGTCTATAAAACCTGCTAGAGAGCAAGTCATTCAGGAATTATTATTAAAGGAATCCATTCAAAAATACTTGAAGAAAATTGACAAGTAACCTGATTACTGACCAGTAATCCAGACAAACACATCAAATTAACAAGATGATACTGTAGGTCTGGAAAGGTATTATATCCTGGCATGAGTCGGTAAAGATTCACACTTGTTTAGAAGCATTTATATCAAATTATCTAGAGATGAAAATAGCGAACACTATTTCATTGGCCCCAGAACATCTAAACATGAAAATATCAAACATTCAGAACAGTGAATTTTTTCCCATGGAAAAAATTCATTGCTCCAAAACACATACACACAACACAAACACATCAAACAAACAGCAACCACACACATACACTTAAATTCCTACATCTAATGCTACACTAAACTAAACATACACTACTATCTACCCACTTACCTTAACCCAAACGTAACCCTAAGGTCTGTCACTATCGCACACTCACCTAACCCGCGCCCTAACTCTAACTCACTTAAACCGCCCCTAACCCTAAAATCTGTCACTATTGCACACACGCCTAACTAATGTTCTGATATAG
The DNA here is from genome assembly GCF_019279795.1 of Protopterus annectens. Lineage (NCBI taxonomy): Eukaryota > Metazoa > Chordata > Ceratodontiformes > Protopteridae > Protopterus > Protopterus annectens. The sequence goes on from NC_056735.1 coordinate 165,895,751, forward strand.
ACCCGTTTAGAAGTCTACTTGCAAGAAATGCAAATGACCAGAAATAATCTCCTCATAAACTAGGCCCGGTAGAATACTTTGCTCAACAACTAGTATAAATTATATGTAAAGTAACCTAATCTTAGGTATTCGAATCAATGTGCTCAAAATAATTTGAAGAACAAAAATAAAATAAGCAATGGGCTCTATTACTATTAGATACTTGTTTAAATGATCTGAGGATGTGACATACAAACATTTACATTATCAACAAGTACAGATGGCCTACAAATAATCTGCACAAAGATAGTTGTACCTGTATAAAAAACTTATACAAACTATACATCTCTAACCACAGTGATAGAAGCATTAGGATGTTTAACGATCTCCTGACAATTTAGTACAGTACAAAAAAGCAGGAGTAACAAAAGGCACACTGACTGTAGATGAAGCCATCAGTTAAGAATTACTTGCAGTTACATATAAGTACAGCAAATAAAACCAGAGTATCACTCAATGAATACTTTAAAAATGAAAAATGCACACATTAACTTAGTGCTTGTAATGAAAATAGATTTGCCTGGGTCCCACCTGTTACACTGGCCACACTAATCACTGAATATATATGATGGGGCTTTGGGCAGTGTCCAACAGCAACCAGTAACAGAAAGAAATTAAGATGATGAAAATAAAGTAAATAAAAAATAGATTAAGAGAAAAACAAAATGAGTAGAAACCCCTTGCAGTCTGGTAATGCTGACGACACATTCAGTCGCTGAGGTCAAGCAACTAACAGAAATTCAGCACAGCAATTTACTGAGGAAAATAGATGATTTCATATCTAACAAACAAGAAAAAAAAGAATAAATGAAGATGATAAAGGAACTTGGAGAAAAAGGGGCAAAAGAGGGGAAAAACAGTATCCTTTAGTGCACATGGCAGACAGATGAGAGAATACCCCTTTTAAATATGCACTGAAAACTCACAAGAACTGCACTCATGTATGTAGTTGCTAGTGCACTGAGTTGCACACGTATCTGTATAGACAGAGTGTGATTACACCATATTTACTACCTGATGAAATCATTTTAAAGAATGAGAACTGATGCTTTTAGCATCTTATAATTAATTGTACCATAGAAGATGAAGGTATGTAGTTGCCACTTAGCTGAAACTGTTACAGTAATTATATTGTAAATATAGACTATTTAGAACTGGTATTGCAATCACACAGATAAGAAAAAATAGGTGAGGCAGTCTGATGCATATGTATATTTTCTTCTCTTGTTTACAACTGTGTTAATTTGGAAGTGCAATCCCCCACCTGGTTCACATCCCATGTCAAGTAGTAGTTTTAAAAAAAGCTTAAACTTTTCACAACCAATGAGGTTAGATTAGATGAAAGAGGAGACTTGCATGATTGTTTGGAATACTAGGAATTATCCTGGCAGATTAATTTAAATGCAGGATGCTTTCTTGGTTTAAATAATAATAAAAGTTTAAAAAAGTGCTTTGGATAAATATTAAAACCACGTTACCTTAATATGGCCTTTAAATTATGTTGCTGATTGATTTATTTGGTGTGACATAAATGCCTACTTTAAATATTCAAACAGTGGTTTTAATAAGCATTCTATTCTGATAGAATCTTAAGAAACAGGAAGATGAAAGTATTCAATAGTGTATTAATAAAGGCAAACTCATTTCCTCTTCCCCATTTGGAAGTCTCTTTTTTTCTTTAGCTTGAGTTGGAATTGCTTCTACTTTCCTTGGCTTGTTCCTTTTGTCCTTTTGGTTGGTAATCTAGTCCAAACACTGTACTTGCTTACTTTCCTGCCATTCTTATCAGTGATGTAAGCATTCATGTTTTAGTTAATTTCAACAACAATGTCAGCTAGTTGCACCAGCTTTATGATATAGCAGGATAAATCCCTGTCTACATCATAAGCAACCTTAGTTTAAATATGAGGGTCAGCACCTTCAAGAGCTGGTGGGTGAAGACAGCAGTGAAAAGTCATTGCTGGCTCACCTATCCTTGACAGGAAGGAAGAGGCTCTAGATTGCTGCATGGGTGCCACCTAGTGGAAGCACTACGTATCCACCCTATTAAATTCCAGTCTATTGAGCCCATGCTGCTACTGTGTACAAGTGCTACAGTGGGCCAAGAGGAATTCAGCATGTGTAGGCACACTTCCTCTTGGACAGCAATTGTAGTGGAGCTTAGGGTTGGGAGGGTGGCCTAATGGTTAAGGTGTTTGCCTTACAAGCACAAGGTGCAGGGTTTGAGTCTCACAATAGATAATTGGCTAGGCTTCAAATGGCTCACAAGGGCAGTGAGCCTAGTACTAACCTATGAACCATTATCTATGAACCTATGAACCATAGGCCATCCTATAAAACTTGTAAATTGGTTCACTTCCTACCTCTTGAGTCTTGCCATGAGTGGATGATCTCACTGGGCATTCCTGGGTAAGAGTCTTGTGAACATGGAATGTACGAGCCAAATGGCTGCAGGTAGAAGAATGTATGGACCAATTGGCTGAAGGTAAAGGAGACATCTAGCTCAGTCCTAGGGGTTGTAGATGGGTAAGATAAAAAAAAGAACCACATCAGGTATGTTGGGTAGAAAAAGAAAAATATGACTGGAAGTCAAAAGGGCAAAAGGGGTTCGCAATACATTCTTCTAGAAAATCAGTTGATTAAACAAGACAAAACTGAAGCTCAGATCTGACAGTTACTAGCACATAAGCACTGAGGAAAAACAAAGGTGTTTTTATGGACTTGGTATAAATGAGAAAGAACACTAAGATGGCTGCATGTAAAAATGTCAAAACTGATAACAAGGAGAGGGGGAAAGGTAAGAAGACAGTGTTAGAGGTAGTTACCTTGATCGAAAAAAGGAAGTCAGAATTCAACAAATGGTATGAGACCTAATTACAGACACAAAACACTTGCAGAGCAGGACACCCACAGTCATGAGTCAGATTAGTCATATATTAGTAAAGAAAAATGGTTGCTGCTAGATGTGATGCCTACCAAATGAGGGGCCGATTACCAGCTTCAAGTCAGTATCATCTGAGATGAAAAACGTAAACGCCAAGTAAATGCTGACATTTAGCAGTATGCCTAGCAACTATGGCAATAAAGTTGACTGTCCAGTGGGTTATTACCATCCTGTTATGAAAGTGCTGAAATACAGTCTTGTATGATATGAAACTAAATAATGAAAGTTTAGCTGTCAGATTGCTAATTAAGAAAGTGAAATTTGACCCAGTTATATCTCTGACACAGATGTAATGAGATGTAGGTCTTACAATCGTTGCAAAAAAGAGCTGTGCATTTTAATTAGAAAAAGGGTGACGAATGTTAGCTAGCAAAAAAATGCAAGTTTGTTGAGAATCAACGATTCATCATGCATTGCGGTTTGCAGCACAAATTTCTTCCGGCAATGGTCACTTCATCTCCAACAAATTAGACAGCAGTTATTGTTATTCAGTTTTCAGCAGCAAAACACATTAGAAGGTCTCACTTAACTTACCAGTTAGAATTCAAATAGAATGCAGGAATTTGCAAAAACAGAAAAAATATGTTTGCTAGATTTTCCGCTTTTGGAATTCATTCTGTATAACTTCCACCATGTTTAGCAGTCAAATTAGGAGCTGCAAATTGTAAGTGAAGAAACCCTTGTATTTCAGAGTAGAAGACGTAAATGGAATGCGTTTTCATTTCATTAACTTTCTGTTGAATAGAATGTTGTGTGATTCTTTGTTTTACCATTAAATTCTTCAATAAGCTACTTGTGTACGAACCTAAGAAAATCAATGCTATAAACAGCAAATAAATTTGGTTTTCTGAAGTACTTTTGACCCCAGGCCACAAAAGGTGGTAACAAAATGCTATTTTTTTTACTTTTTGTTGAGTAATGTGCTTTAAATCGGTACAACACTGAAGTCATCTATTCAGCAGATCTGCAGCTCAGCTTCAGGTTATCTGATAAAACTAATACCAGTAGACTGCAGAACTGTCAACTGTCCAGATTTTCACAAAATGTCCAGATGACTTGTCTCTTATTTTTGGTTTGTTCCTCAAAAAATTTGTTTTTTTTTCTGGAAAGTTGTTGAGGATTGAAGTCACTAAATAATGAGTTACATTTGAATTTCAGACTTCATATCATTCAAAAAATACACGCCAATGCATGACCTATTATTTTGACAACTTTCTAAGTTTATAAGACCAATATTTAAAATTTGCCTCCATTTTTGAGCCTTTGCCCACCCATAATTTTTGCCTTTGTCCAGATTTCTTGAGCTAAGAGTCTGAGAGTTATGGTGGACTGATGCATTAGCAGCTGGGTGAACTTGTCCTAATACTCATGGTTATTTTATCATATGATGTTAGTCTGTGATCTGCACTGTCAGTTTAAATAAATGCAACTGAAAGCAGAATAGGGTGTCAAGAAGGGTCAGTAGCCAGTGCAAGTCCAAGGTTGAAACTAAATTTCAAAACAGTGGTCAGAACTTTACACTTTCAGAGAGAATCTGTCATTCAGCATATAGCTTAGCCTAGAGTGTAATACTATTATGCTACTTTTATCTTGCTTTAAGCAAATTAGATTTTTTTCTTCCAGAACTTAGGAGTATTAGTTTATCAGCTAATAAGGCTTCCCCAGACCTTATATGAGTAAAAGTAATAATTCATAGTAGCTTTGGAAATAAGAATAGTGTGTAATGCAGATGAGTTACAAAAACTGAATTTTATGCGAGCACTAGCTTCTTGCACAGATCATTGACAGAAACTTTATTTCAGCAATGAACAAATGTCAGACTGCATGCTTATGAACATTACATATTTAGTGTTGTAGAGAAAATACATTTAGGTTCTGAATAGGTTGAAAGCATAATCTCAGGTATACAGGTTTATAAGTTTATAATATATAGAAATTCTGTCCTACCGTTTTAGAAAGTCTATTTTATTTTAAAATATATATTTTATTAGTATGTTCAAATAGTAAAGTTAAAGTAATGTCTTTTGGCTTTTCCCGGTTAGGGGTCGCCACAACGGAACTCCGGTCTGCTAATGATTGTCAGTGGATTTTTACAGTGCTGACTTGCCAGCCTGATGCCTAACCTTCAAAGAAGGCACACCCATTCACGCTTGCACCTACCTGCATGTCTTTAACGTTACTAGACCATGGGGAGGACATGCAGACTCCACACAGAAGGCGCTCTAGCTGAGAATCGAACGGGAGAAGCTCTTGCTGTGAGGCTACAACGCTAACCGCTGCACCACTAGTATGTTCAAATATACATAGGAAAAACGAAACTATTTTAAAAAGTCATCACAGCAAATATTTTACTTAGTACAACAGGTATCAGACCACAGAACCATTTAATATGTTGTACTATAGGCAAGTAAACAAATAGCAATGATTTTTTTTTAACTTAAAAGAATTTGGAATTTGACTATACCATAAAACAAAAATGATCTGTGATAACTGATAAAACACATCTTAGCATGATATAGCCAAAGCCCCAAGACTTGACCTGAGCAACTACCTACGTTTTAGAGAGAATTAAAAATAAGTGAAACAAAAAAGATGGGGAAAAGGCATAAAATGCATTCACATATGAAATCTACTATATAACTAAGAAAAAAGTTATGATTTTCACTAACTCATGTGTTAGTGATCAATGAATTGAAGTCCATTTTCTTTTTTCAAACCAAGCAAAACATTAACTCATTTTTTTCCTAGACAGTGTGCTATCTGGAATAATTGTTGACATTTTCAGCTGACTCTGCCTTCACATACTAAAATGTTTAATTAGATCTAATTATTCTAATTTACCTACTATCTCTGTTTAAGAAACAATCAACATTTTTTTGGGTGGAACAGTCAGTGTTTGCCCATTTGTGTTATACTTAGACCACGAGGCCGAAGACAGAGTGAACTTAGGGCAACATGTGAGTAAATACTGAGCACTTCACAGTTCCCATCCACAGTGTTGACAGTCTGTTATAAATTGAGCATTATTATTATTATTTTTTATATGTTTAGTGGTTTGGGGATATCAGTGGATGCAAATATTTTTTTATTTGTTCAATCTTGCTTGCAAATGCAGCTTTTCAGGATTTAGTTTAAGATGCTTTTATTTTTATACCTGGGCTGAAGTTGTAAATGGACAGTAATGACTAGTGTTCTATTCCGGCTAAGAAATACAAACAAACAAATAAATATGTTGTTAAAGACACTAATTACATGTGAATCATTTGGTTTAATGTTAAATATGATATGACATTCTGAATATTATGCAAATATACATTGTTTTTGTAACTGCAATCGATTTTAGTATTTTTTTCCACCAGCTCCTACTAACCCTACTGCTCCTTACATACTTTATTCTCAAAAGTCTTCCTCCTGCCCCGCTATTTCCTCCCTCATCTCCCTATATACACCTAACCGCTCTCTACGTAGCTCTGATCTATCCCTCTTAGAAATCTACAAACCCAAGAAAACAATCGGCCAACACTTATATAGCTACTCAGTGATCTCAGCTTAGAACAAACTTTCACTAAACATTAGAGCTTTACCCAATACTAACGCCTTCAAAAAAGGAAATCAATACATGAAACCTTACTTCTTAATAGTAATGGGATATTGCTTGAACCAAATACTCAAATACATACAAAAATCTTTATATGGATTTTAAAAATAAACATTCAAAGTGAAAGGTCAAACTTGTTCTTACATCTCTTACAAACCAAATATTGCTGTTGTTTAAAAAATATGTTTTCTAATCAATTAATTAATAATTTATCAATAACTATGTTTCCTATTGACTACACAAATGAATGTTTGATATCTTTTGATACTCAGAAAATGTTAGCATTTAAGAAGGGTGACCTATTATATTGGAATCAATTTCTCTCAGCTAATAAAATAAGTTCTGCAGACTATTTGATCAGCAGATATAGTTTGCAAAATTACAATTGGCTGGACATCCAAGCTTGTAAAGATTTTATACATACTAAGCTCATAACCTCATTAGAGGCATACAATAAGAGTAACTTAAAAATCTTGGATTTTATCTCAACAATTATTAATAGCGTACCCAAGAATACTTCATACATATCTATTAATTATAAAGTTCTCAGAAATGATTCTAGCAAAACAAATGTTTCTTTCTGGAATTATTCAAGTGAAGTTAATAAACAGGAATACTCAGAAAAAGATAAAATCTTTGTTAACATTTGGAGAAGGAATCTACACCTTCCCTGTTCTGGCATGTATACAAATAGAAATTTTTACATAGATATTTTTTCACTCCACATAGACTAGCAATAATGTACAAGAAAGATGAAATGAAATGCTGGAGATGTGGACACCCTGATGCTGACTGGATACATATGGTTGTTAATTGCAAAATAATTTCCACATTTTGGTTAGACTTTAAATATCTTTGTAAAGCTCTATGGAACGACAGCTGTATATTTTCTGACTCCCTTATACTTTTCAATTTTCCTGTTCCTGAAGTCATTCCTAAAATCCAAACATTTTTACTATGGTCTATCCACTCTATATAGCAAGGAAATTTGTTGCTAAAAACTGGAAATCCCAATCTACTCTTGTCTTTAAAGATGAGTTTATTCATCTTGTGAAATACATTTGTAAGAATGAGATTGCTACTATAAAAGCAAGGACTAACAACACGACCGATCATTTAATTGCTTGGATAAAATTGTCTAATCTGTCGGAAATATTAAGTGTTCTCCTATGTATATTACGTTTTTATTTGTTATGAACATTTGTCTATAGTTTGTTTGTTTTTCTTGTTACTATAATGTTAGGTTATTGTATTATAAAATGAATAAAAACATTTTGTAAAAAAAAAAAAAGCTTTAAAGGAAACAAGATTAAACTCATGGCTCTGCTCTTGTCGAAGCCCAACCTAACACTCTCCTCACTCTCTGTATCCTTTCTCTTCTGCCCAGACTGCTTACCAGAACTTTCTACTGTTTAACCCACTTCACGGTTTCCTGAGCTTCCTAATCGTCCTGGTCTACATGCGAAGTTCAACATGTAACTAAATCACAATCATGGGCCTTCATCTTCCTCATTGCCTGCTGACTCGTATATTTGTTCTCTGTAATTCTGATAATTCCTTTCGATGCTACGTGACCATTGTAATATTAGTACTATGTAATATCTATTCAAACCTGTATTTAAAAATGCACTGCTTGGAGCTTTTTTCCCCGGGTTTCTACTGAAAATGGGCCTTGGCTCAGTTGGACCATACCTGGTTAACAAATACCAATAAATAAATAAATAAGTAGGTAAGTAAGTAATTAAATAAATAAATGGATAGAGTAGATCTGAAAGTTTAAAAGGAAACACTATTTCAGATGAATTAGAAAGGAAAAGATCTGTAAATCTGGCACAACTTAATAAGTTCATAATTCATCCTTGTGAAAATCTAACAGTTAAAACCTTGGCAAATGCTGGTCTAAATAAGCAGTTTTATGTAAGATACAAATTATGAAATGCAGACTCATGTTCTATTGGAAGTTGAAGACTTTGTACTGCGAGCTCTGCAGCTTCAAACATTTAAGTATGGTTACTACTGATAACAGCAAACTGCAAAAACACGGACAAATAACCCCGCACCCTCTCCCATACCCTTGCTACTTATAACATTCTGAGGCCTCTATATTTTGGAGAAGGGGGAATTCTGAGAGATACAGTGTATTTCCCCTAATCAGACATTTTCGCTTTTATGAGAGGAGCACTTACACGTCATGAATTTGCAATGAGAACCCCAGTAAAATCACATAATTTCACAAAAAGGCTGCTCTTACCCTAGTTTGAAATCAGCAGATGATGTTATTCTAATAAAGAATTGTAACCCCTTTGTGGTGCTGTCGTTCATATATCTGAAATGACTAATGAAGAGAGACTTTGCATTTGATTGGGGGCTGGAGCTGGATTTCTTCTTTCCAAAATGCATAGTGAGCAAGGACTTTATTTATTTAGAAGGGATATAGGCAGCTGTTAAATCTGAACAATAACTGGCCACTAAGGTCAGATATTTTAACTTTACCTTAATAATTTGAAGAGTTTCTATGTGGTGTTACAGGAGTGCCAATACTGCAAAAGCTGCATGTGAAACAGTTTGCTGGCAATTAAAGCTCACACTATGGTGCAAAATCAAAACTCCAAAGACATTACGTTTTCGGGTATGATAAGTTTGTGTTGTTACAGCATATAGAATAAAAGACAGCCAATCTCAAGCAATCAATAAAATGCAAAATGCAAAAACAAAGGCGCACACACATCTTAACTGTGGAATATATAGTGATATTAGACAAACACAACTTCTCACTACCTACACTTATTGAGTTCCACAGATCTCCTTATTAACATTGTGGATCCTCCTGCCAGAAAAAAACAGCTGTTGTTCTGTATGCCTAATGATGGCATCACCAATTACTAGGACATTATCATTTGTGCACACAGACTTAGTGGAACGGGAGGGTTTAATGTCTGCTACTTTGGTACTTCATTATAGTTGTCTACTGATGTATTATGTTCTTCATCTGTAACTATGTTTGTAATTGTTAATTGCTATGTTAATCAAATTGTTAATTGCTATGTAAATCCAATGTAACTACTGTCTGTATATTTTAACTGTGGAGCTTTTCTCCCTGGGCCTCCACTGAAAATGGACCTACATCCAGTCGGACACTCCCGGTCAACAAATGTAAATAAATAAATAAATTATATATGTGACCTTATATGATGTATGCAGTATTAAGTAAGTAGAGATGTGTCATTTATTTGTGATTGGGGCTTTCTTGCTCTCATTCTGGAAGGCTTGGGGAGTGACTTCATGACAGCCTCATTATATGTACGTTTGATACATTTATCCAGAAGTTGGTAAAGGTCACCAACTGGTTGATATGGTGAGATGGGTACAGATGCTTTGGTCAGCAGTGTGTTTGGTTGATATCTGCTTAGCTGACTGCTTTTGGTTGACTAAACAGATGGTCAACCGGTATGCAAGACTGCACAATTCTTGAGGCTTATGAATATATCCTTTCCCTGATTTTATGCAATCTCAGAGTTAGTACATCTATATCTATCTATATACATAATATATATATATATATATATATATATATATATATATATATATATATATATATATATATATATATATATATATATATACACACACACACACACACACACACACACACACACACACACACACACGCACACACATATGTAAATATATGGGTCTACTTTAGATAATCGAAATGTCACTTACCAGACTTTTAAATTGCCGAGATGGAAGCACCGAAAATCCACTTCAATGAACACATACATCACAGAAAAAAACCTGCAAGTAAGTAACCATTTGGCTGCACCACAACAAAACATGACAACTGAACCACATGAAACCCACCCATGTGTTTTTTGGCACTTAGCTAGATATACCACCATTCTAGAATTACAATAACAGCTTACAGTTTAGATGGAATGGATCTCAGAAATATTATTAACAAATCTGGAGACTCCTCACAGATGATATAAGTATTTCAACAAAAGTGGGTGACTGTCCTAACATGATACTCAAAAGGAGGGTTAACTTAAAACAGCGGTTACAGAGGAACATTCAAATTACTCCAAGATATCCAGGGATGTTTAAGTGTGAGATGTGTACGTATTTTAAACACATGGACTTGGACTGTACATTCAGAGTAAATAAAATTTAAAACTGGGAAAAGATTTTATGGTAATTCTAGAATGGTGGCACATCTAGCTAAGTGCCAAAAATGTTCAGCCTATTATGTCGGAAAGATGGAGAGGAAACGGAAAGAACAAGTGTATGAACACTTGTATAACATTAATAGGGGGAAGGCTGACAATGCCCTAGGAAAGCATATAGTTTCACATCAGGATCACTTTTTTAAATTTCGTGCCATTGACCAAATTGTTTTGGATAACAGGGGTAGCAGCCTTAATTTGGAAAGACTAGAATTACTTTGGCAAGTTCGTTTAAATGCATACTGTCATCCTGGCCTAAATTATGTGTGTTCTATATTGTGTTTACTTAAACTTAAAAGTTTAGTTAGGTAAGTTTGTTTGTAAAAGATTTTAGTAATTAATTAATTTTTTTGCAATTTTCTAATAATGTTTTATTAGTATTGCTTTTAGATCTACTGTAATTTACGTATAACAGTTTCAGTGGATGGAGAGTGTAACCCCATTGACCATGTACAGTGGCGGATCCAGGAATTTATAAAAGGGGGGGCACAGTCTGGTCAGTTGACTACTGGGGTGGAAGTGGGAAAGTGGGACACTGGGTTTGGTGGTTGTGAAAAGATCACCTTAAGAAGCTCTGACATCATGTGTGGAAGGACGGCAATATACATTCAGATGCACGTAAGTTTGCTGTGGATGTGGTAGTAAAAGCAGGTAATTCCTGTGAGGCACACAGTACGTGTATGGATAGTATAATATTTTCAATGCATGCCTGGAAAAGATGGTTGATTGCCCATACCGTGTCACATTCTCCTTATATGTCACAGTGGATATACACTGTTATGAACTAGGAATGGGTCCCACTGAAGGTGAAAATAGCCACAGCGAAATATTTAAATAACTTTTTTTAAATTAAATAATGATTTATGTGGAAACAGTGAAGTTCAATTAAGTAAAGGTCTTTTCACCAGTTTCTGAGAGCAGTCCCAGAGTAATACTTGGACTTCCTTTCTCTTCTGAAGGGAAGAGCTGTGCGTGCTACTAAAACTTTATGAAAACTGTCCAGCCTTTGCTAAATCTCTGTCACTGACAATTCAGAAAAACACACAGATTTAAGTGCATATGTAGATATGTTTTTGTGCAATTCACCATGGATGATATGCATCTCTTCTCTGTTTGATGACTTTCCGCTGCCCATGTTGTGCAGTGGCAGTCTGTGTAACTTAACTGTTCTTACTGTTTTTTTTCCAACCTTTGTCTGTCATCTGTTCTGATATTTATTCTGTAGGTATACCTGCTGTTATGGCCTTCTCCTCCTCCTCTTTCCGTATCTTTACCTTTCCTTCTATTCTTAAAAAATAAAAAATGGGGCCTATTCTCACCAAAAAAAAAAAAAAAATGCCCATGCCCCTATGACTTTCGATAAGATTTTCCTGTTCCAATATACCTCTTGTGTGTTCCTCTTCTTCATCCACATCCATACCCCTCATCTGCTTTTCTATGTCACAATTTTCTTTGGTGTGTGTATTACCTGTGTTGCCCACACAAGTCCTGAACTCCTTGTTGGTCAATGCTAGCTATGGCGATGTGGCCATGATTGCCCTTCAGCTGTCTTAATTTTTTATTAGAAAATTTGCAGATTCCGCAAGTGATAGCTAGCATATTTTAATAGCAATGGGCTTACAGAGATATTCCATAGCTGTCTGTAAATGCACTGGTAACATTCTGTTACAGATATGTACCTATGAATGTTAGGTTGCTTAGACTGTGAGATTCTTTCCGTAACTTTGTTAATGTACATCACGCTTTGACAACGATTTTTCATTACTTATGGAGCACCTAAATGTGATATACAGTGCACCATTACTGCTGCGATATTCCATTGTGCACTGGGATATTCTGAGTTCTCTGTAGTTATTCTCAACATTTCCACTGCATAATGTGCCAGATTCCTCAAACTTTTCAGATTCTGGCCATCTGTGTTATGTGGGTATGACTATATAATAACATATATTAACCTTTAATGTAGGGTGGTTATTGTAAGGTTCACGGCTTACAACTTGTTTCACTAGAATGTAAGACTTTCATTTTGTTGCAGTGTTAAAGGAAGTCCAGTAGGCTATATATTGACTTAGGTAGTGAGGTATTGTAGGTTCAGTCATTCATGATGTCATGACAGGAGATTACAGCTTCATGAAAATTTTTAAATAGGCCTTCCTAATAAACAAAATTAAATGCAGAAGTTTCCATACTTTTTCATCAAAAACAGTATAACTTGGCATTGTATGTGGTAAGGATACTATACTAATCACTAAGGGATTGTTATTCACATTTGCTATGGAAAGTGCTGCCTGGAATAGCTGCATTTGGGCTTCCACAGGAGGTTTGACTGGCATATGAGGGTTAAGGACTCTAGTGGAGGTGAGTAGTGGAAGGTGGATGGAGAGAACAAAGATAGGGAAAGAAGGGAGGTGAATGAACATTAACAAGACTTTGTATAAGAAGAGGAGTAGGCTGGGGCGGAGCAGTTAAGGCAGTCTTGGAGGAAAGACAGCAAGGCGTGGGAAAAGGAATGAAGAGTGGGCAGATGAGGGGTTTGGGAAGACAATATGGAGGGTATGTAGATGAATTAGGAAGGCAAAACTGGAGTTTGATGCAGAGGTATGTATTTGTCACAAAACTGACACCAGCTAGGTTAAAAAATAGTGATTACCAAGTCTCAGTTTGCAGGAGATGTTGCTTATGGTTATTTGTGATGGTAATTCTAAGTGATATGAAGACTATAGGAATGGATGGGAAAATATGATAAATGGCCTGTAAGGAATATGTACTTAGAAAAGGGTGGTTCTATACATAGAAAGTTAGTGAGGCTTGAAGCAGACAGAAGGCACTAGAGGCCACACATTTGACTGGCTGGGTGAAAAACTTGACAGTGCAAAGTTGGAAAGGTAACACTGTAGGTGTAAATGTGAGAAGGGTCATTTATCCTAGCTGATTCAGTTATGGAGGGTAACGATTATATCTCCTGTCACCTGCAGAGTGGACAGCTCTGGGAAAGTTGTAATGTCATATGGGGAATGGCTGTGTGTGTTTGTGAAAGACGGGTGATGGTGACAGGAGAATTTACAGGGAGCTGTAAGGGGAGGTTTCAGAGATGGAGAGACAAACAAAAAGGTAATGTATAGGGAGGAGAAATGTAAGGAGTACATAGACTGGGGTCTGGCTATATTATTAAATGAGCGAAAAGGAATGAAATAAGAAGTTTTATCTGTTCAAAAAAGTGTAAGCCCCCCCCCCCTACAAAAGTACAAGGCACTTCTGGGAAAGACAGGATGGGATAAGGGGAATGTTGGAGTTGAAGAGATGTACTCAGGAAGTATTCTTACTTAAAAGGTAAAATGTGGCTTGTGAAGGTTTGTAGGAGCCTCCAAGATGGATAAACTGCTAAAGTTATAATGTGTGCTGCTTAGGAACTCTAATGTGGGATCTATTTAATTCATTCAAATACATCCAGTTATTCTTTTCTTAACAGAATTCCACAAAGTATAGAACTGATTTTTAATTTAAAACTTCAGTAAAACTATTTTTGGGGGAATAGTATAGATTTAAAAATATCTTGAACAATCTTGGACTCAAAAATTAGCTTTTCAAACCATTCACACTTGGTGTACTTTTTAAGTTCTTACATTATGCCCAGTTTCGCATTTGTTGTTTACCATTCCTCAAGACAAGTTATCTAATGAGTAATTGCGAATGCCTACTACCAGTTCCACAAATTCATTTCTCTTTGTTGTTGTTGTTTTTCTTCTTTCGGCTTTTCTCAGTTAGGGGTCGCCACAGCGGATCACCTGTCTGCTCATGATTGGCAGTGGAGTTTTACAGTGTCAAGTTGCCAGCCTGGCACCCAACCTTCCACAGAAGGCACACACATGCACGCAGTCGCTCTTAGGGCCAATTTAGAGTGTCCAATCCACCTACAGCATGTCTTTGGGATGTGGGAGGAAACTGGAGCACCCAGAGAAAACCCACGTGACCACAGGGAGGACATGCAGACTCTGCACAGAAGGCACCCAAGCCGAGGATCGAACCAGAGAAAAGAACCTCTTGCTGTGAGGCAGCAATGCTAACTGCTGTACCACCACTATTTTAAAAACATACACTGTTCCTGAATGCCAGTGTGTACCTCCAAAGCAATGGTGCTGCCTGTTGAAGTCGTGTCTCTGCATTTGAAGTGAGGAGCTCCCCCTGAATGTCAGCAGTGTTACTGCAGGTATTACATGCGAAAGACCAACATACAGTTGATGAATTAATATGGTTTAGGAGAGATTCAGTTTTACATACCTTAGACACAGACTCTGCCGATGTAGAACAGTGAGGACATATGAAAAGAAACACAAACTAACACAATAACTAGATGGGAATGTTATTTCCGGCATCCAGTTATACCATGCTGCAATGACTATTAAGCCCAGGTCATGGAATTAGAATGTGATAAAGCAGCTGCATACTCAGAGTGCAATTATTTACTCAGAATGCAATGCAGAATTGTAATTTATTCAAATTCAAGAAAGTGCAAGCAAGTTTTTTCCCTGCGCACCATAACCCTCAACTGTTCAGATTTTCGTAGAATGTACTGACTTTTGGCTCATATTTGGGTCCTTTCCTCCTAAAATTTGTGGTTTTCTGGCAAATCACTGAGGACTGAAGTCCCTAAATAATGACATACATTTGAGTTTCAGGCTTCATATCCTTCAGAAAATGTATGTTAACACAAATCCTGTTATTCTAGCAACTTTCTAAGTTTATAAGAGTAATATTTAAAATCTGTCTGTATTTTCTGGGCTTTTGTCCCACCATTATTTTAGGCTTTGTTCAGATTTCTTGCACTGCGAGGTTGAGTGGTATAGTGCTCACAAAATACATGCTTGCAGAGAGACAGACCTTTGAATTACAACAGAGTAACACTCATCCACTGCATTGTACTATTGCTAATACAATGAAGCCAAATGCCAGATGTATCATAATATCAGAGCTGCAACTTGGCTTAGACAGTGAAAGCGGCTTCCCTTCCTTTCGCAGTGCCTGCCATGGGCTGTGAAGATGTCCTGCCTGCTGATGGGATGAGTTTTCTCTCTGTCACATGGCTGTCTGGCAGTGAACACTGACTTTACTGGCTAAAACAGTGAAAGTGTGAAACCTCAGTTTTTCCTGCTGAGATGACCACAAGCTTCTAAGAGGGAGGGAGAGAACGCAGAAGGAACGAAGGCAGCTGCGGGCTAGTCAAGCGCAAACAGGGGACATAGCCAAGGGGAGCAGGGGAGATGTGCTTCTACACAAGACAGACAGGATGCCTCAGAAATTAAACATTTTATAACAATTACCTCTTAAACGTGAAGGAGCAGTTAAAACTGGAGCACACATCTCCAATACAGTCTCTGATCTCAGCCTAAATAAACCCTTACAAACAAAAGACTGGTTTGAGCTCTCATTCCCTGTCACCAGTGTTGTGTACAAATGATCGTGCTGTTTTGGTGCACACTAAGGGTGTGCCTTCTCCAGGTGTTTACATGTTCTTGTACCACTTGACTGTGAGTCGCAGTCCCTATCGAGTTCAGGTACTAAGCGCGCAGCTTATGCAATTTTTATATATATATATATATATATATATATATATATATATATATATATATATATATATATATACATGTGCCATAATTCTTTTTAAGTACCCTAAATACATTAAAACATGAATTGGTTTGCATTGCAAGGCAAAACAAATCTAAGCTAAAATAAAGCATTCCTTTATTGAACGAACCACAGAATAGCAACCAATATTAAAATAGAAGAAAATGTAAAAACTAGAGTTTTGCTAAGTGCTTTCACCCGTAAAATACCAAAGGCTTTATCAGAGTACCATAGGAAAAGGTTATTTAAAAACTACATCATACACACACCTCCCGATTTAACCAATAGCATTCTAAAATGGCATTACAGCTCATACATCTTGGTTAAAGCTGCAGTACACACACACAAGTTAAAGATACTTAAAAGACTGTGTTGCAAAATGCTGAGTAAATATAATAATTAAAGTCAATGCCAGCCAGTTAAATAAATGATTTTCAAACAACAAGTTTTTGTTCAAAAATGCATAAAAACCATGAACTGTTGTGAATATTAAACTAAACATTTAAAATGTTATAAATACATATTATATAATACCAAACTGCCTGATTTGCAGTCAAAACAATAAATGCAGTAAGACTTTAACTTTAAAATGCTAGCAATTGATATATGATCGTTGATACCTGGAGGTTTAGAGGCATCCAACCTTAGTTGCCATAAACACTCTTTTACAACAAATCCACTAATGCCTTATATTTACACAGTCAAGTATGTACCAATTTTAACAAATTTATATTCTTTGTGATTGATAAGATACCTTATTATGACAGAGGGGGGTAATGTCAAAACATTACTGGAGGTAAAAGAGTGTTTATGGCAACTAAGGTTGGATGCCTCTAAACCTCCAGGTATCAACGATCATATAACAATTGCTAGCATTTTAAAGTTAAAGTCTTACTGCATTTAATGTTTTGACTGCAAATCAGGCAGTTTGGTATTATATAACATGTATTTATAACATTTTAAATGTTTAGTTTAATATTCACAACAGTTCATGGTTTTTATGCATTTTTGAACAAAAACTTGTTGTTTGAAAATCATTTATTTAACTGGCTGGCATTGACTATAATTATTATATTTACTCAGCGTTTTGCAACATAATCTTTTAAGTATCTTTAACTTGTGTGTGTGTACTGCAGCTTTAACCAAGATGTAAAAGCTGTAATGCCATTTTAGAATGCTATTGGTTAAATCGGGAGGTGTGTGTATGATGTAGTTTTTAAATAACCTTTTCCTATGGTACTTTGTATTACTCTGATGAAGCCTTTGGTATTTTATGGGTGAAAGCGCTTAGCAAAACTCTAGTTTTTACATTTTCTTTTATTTTAATATTGGTTGCTATTGTGTGGTTCATTCAATAAAGCAACGTTCGAGTTACGGAATTACAGTCCGTTTTTTTTTTCTTAGTTTGGTCGTGTTTCAGTTTATTGGCATGGCTAAAATAAAGCATATTCAGCAATCTTAACTCATTCACTTTGCACCAAGACAGTGGGTCACCATGACTGAGTCTTTTGTTGGTTTTATTTTACTTATATTACACTATTATATATTACACTATTACAGTGAAAATATTTATGTGTGGTACTGTATTTTTATGCCTTTTCTTCAACAGGTACTTCCCTAAAACTTTTAGAACCCCCTCCCCCAAGTTTCTCAGGCAGCCTAGAGGAGTGCCCCTGAATAAATAATTCCAATCCCACCACTCTGGCATTTTATGTAAAAGCAAAACTGCATTCCCCACCCCTGCAAGCTAAGCAGCTTGTCAAGTGCTCTTGGCTTTAAATCCAGCCACTGAATAGGATGCGAGTCTACACAGCCATTCCAAATGTGGCCTATTTAACTAGTGTTACACAACACATATGTACCTGTGCGGGTCATGAGAGATAAGTCAAGTACTAAATATTAATCCTGCCTGCCCTTTCAACAGTGGGCCAAATGCGGTACTCTCTCAGTTGTACTGTTTTAGTGACTTGAAACCTACTTCAGAAGTTCTTCAATTAAAAAAAAATTACCTCATTGCGGACAATTGTGATTCGCTCACACTGGAAGGGCAAGTCTCTGCAAACTCTGCAAAGCTGGACTTGTTTAAAATTAAATTAATAATAAAAAGTTAAGTAAACTCTTTATTAAAACTTGTCACCCAATGCTCTCACCCACCAATGCACCTAATTCAACTAGGGAGATGCTGTTGGAGGAGGATCGTTAGAAAAAAATCACATGATGACAGCAAACTCCAATTGCATCTCCAGATGTATTAGGCAAGTTTGGTGACAGCGTATGATTCTTTGCAAAGAAAAGACGCACCTTCAGAAGTTGAATCGGAAAAATATACTGACAAAAGTACTGTACATTTTTGGGTTTCAACTTATATTTTTTACTGCACTATGAAATTGAAAACGCAGTGATAGTGCATTTTCTTTTTCATAGTGCAATAAAAAAATATAACTTTAAACTGAAAAATGTACCATTTTGGTGGTATTTTTTTCTGATTTCCAAAAAAAAAACCACCACATTTTAAAAGGGGGCGACACGCGCCCCTGTGCCCATGCCTAAATCCACCACTGATGTAAGGGTCTTATGACCAAGGTGGAGGGGTTTTTAAACTTGGTTACTTGTGTGATTTATTGTCTGAGGAAGTTCAAATAATTTTACTGAACAAATAGCGCTTAATGTAATAAATTTTTGGATGAACTGCTACTTTGGTTGCTGTTTTCTTTGATTAGTTTGGTTGTTACATTTTTTACAACTCCATAAGCTGATTAGTAGACATGAAACTGTCAGGGCCAAACCTTCTGTCTTTTCCAATATGATAAACTGGCAACTTATGACTAATTACTTAGTCAATTCTGATGAAATGAAGAAAGCTGCTGAGAAAAATAAGGATGATAATTAATCTGTTAAAGGTGAAAAACACAACTCTAAAACCTTTAGTCATCTTAAATTCTAAGCTTCTGCAAAAATGATGGATCAAATACCAGTAACATTAGTCAGACTTTAGGTAGTATTAAGAAAATGCAAATGGACCAGAACAAATAACCTAACAAAGAGCAGAGTACAAAAGGGTTAATAGGGCCTAGATATGGTAACCTTCATGCTGACAGAGTTGCAAAGGCTTTCAAATGAAAGCGTATGCAGACCATTATATCCCAAGGCTAAGCAGAAGTCATATCCAAGTCAAGTTACGTTAGGCTCATTAACTTTAGGGATAAAAATGTATAATGGAAGATACTACGAGAGTACAAACAAGCTAAAGAAATGATTCAGCTATCCATCTTTGCCAAGACTATTCACACCTTGGAAGAAGGAGAGCTTTTGTTGATCTCTGTGGCAGCAGTTTTAACTGGGGTGGGATTTTATACATGTTGCCCCTATTCATAATTAACTATGAGAGCATACTCATGCTGTGCTTCACTCTTACTGATGTGTACTAGATAATTTTGACTCTGAAGAATGGATAAATAAACTGAACCTTCTCAGTGAATAATATAGCCCCACCTAAAAGCAGTCCACAATACATATGCTATGTTCTGGGTAATGGAGCTAATTGCTTGGTCTTGAGTTTCTCTGATTAATAGATCTGTTAATTCTGTGTTCTGTCTCCCATCCACCACATAAAATTCCTCAGGAGTCCCTTATCTTTGATGTAAGAGTGAGCAACAGATGCTGTTCCTGCATGTAATAACCATAGTGATTGTATCTCTGGAGGCGGGGATGGACTGGCAATTCAGATGATAGAAGTGTGGGTGTGGATTCTATTCCTACACCTTACAGATGTGCTTGATGTTCACAAGCACACCTAAGCAGCATCAAAATCTTGTCTTTCCTTGATAGAATGACTCATTTTTTGAAGGTGCAAAAGATAGTTTATTTTGGTCTAGTAGTTTTGCTTTTATTTTTTTTTGTTTTAGAAAAGGAAACATTTTATTTCAACATTTTGTAGAAACAGAAACATCAGGAAAACAACATCGCAACAAAACAACATTAAGTAGGTAAAGTATGCATAATACATAGTAAAGGTGATTGTTAAACATCTTAAATATAAATTCTGACAATAAGTACAGTTACAGCCTTGATATATTCTGTCTAATATCATATACAAATTCATAGACTTTTCCTACAGTACATACAATATTCTACTCATTAAACTGTCCCATTTAACATTCTTCCCTCTTTTTTCTTTCTTTTTCTGTCCTGTCTTCCCTTTTCTATTTTTATTTTGCTCATCTTTTTATTTTCCAGTAACGTTTAAATTCTATTTACAGCCCCACCCTTCCTCCTGTGTGCTTGTTTTCAGATGCATATATATAAAACTTCCCCACCCAACCAGGACCTTCCTCTTGCCTATCATATTACTTATGCTTTTATCTACATAGATGTTTTTCTTTAGCTTTTTGACACTTTTAACAATTCTGACTTCTCCCTAAGTTACTCCAGTTTGGCCATTAATTATTGATTCCATTTTCTTTTATATTTATTGTGATGAGATGAGTTCGTGCCAGCATAGCTAGCTGGAGTTTTGTAAAGAATGATATAATTTGAATATCAGATTGGTATGTACAAGATGCTTGTGTTACAAATGTACTGGAACTGTATGGCATTTGAAAATCAAAATGTGCTTGTAAAGTTGCTAGTGTTAAAAATGTATCATATTGAATTTTAAGAGCAGAGGTTAACCAGCTAGCTTACTTTCAGAAAAATAATGGAAATGTAAATGAGCTGTTAAACCATTAAAATGGCATCCCACTTTGTTGGGAACTAGAGTCAGTAGGTTTGGGAGAGGCCATTGTTTAATAGCTTCTGTAAAGAAGAGAGGAAGTACTGTTTCATGGCTCCAGGGCACTTCCATAAACATTTAGATGCATATTTTAGCCATTTATGTTAAATTCCCGTCTCAGCTTCAAAGGGGAATGGTGTGAGAACCTAGAGTCAGGTGACCAGATGAGATCATTCTGCCAACCATCTTGGAAATTTTAGATATTGCAGGGAGTAATCTCTGAGTATTCAGTATTCTGTCTCGGCCTGACAACAAGAAGGACCACTCACCACATTATCTGCCTTGCTCTGTTAAGTAAGTAGGGAATAATAATTCTCCTAGATTCAGTCAGGAATATAGTGGAGCTTAGTTTAGATATTGTGTTTGTTTATTTGTCTGAGTTTGTCCATCAATGTTATTTTCAATACTTCCTGTGATTTGAACTCTGTGGTTTACTGTAAATATATATTCAGTATTTTCATGTTCTTTTATTATTTGTTATTAAATATATTTCAAATGTGTATTGTGGCTGGTCCTTTTAGAAAGTATTTAACCACTGAGAGTGCTTAATTTATTTGGTGACACTGTGTGGGCCACTCCTGGAGGCCTAGCTGCCTTGGTCAACTACTGCAACTTGTATTAGTATTAATATTACACAGTATAACTGGACACCCTTTGTTAAGGGCTTTAGAGTAGCTGTTTGTGGAGTGTATGTTGGCAGTGATAACTACCGTATACTCTGGGAAAAAGGGGGCACAGCAGGTAAATCTGTGCCAGCCTTTTCCAGGTGTGTGTGTGTGTGCGTGCGTGTGTGTGTGTGTGCGCGCACACACGCGCACTGTTTGTGTGTGTGTGTGTGTGTGTGTGTGTGTGTGTGTGTGTGTGTGTGTGTATGTCCATGTGAAAAATCGAATCTCATAGTGTATGTGTGTCAGCTACTTGGAGCATGGACATGAAGCACTGGTCACAGAGAGGGTGCTGGAGGACTTGGCTTGGACACTCGGCTGAGGACCTAACCCTACAGCTGTACCAGTGGGAAGCCTTACTGGGGCCCTGGAGGGAGACATATAAAGAAATCCAGACCTTTGTCTGACTGTGTTCCCTATGTGCTCTAAAGGGAAAATGTGCTTTGTGTAGAGAGCTGCATCTGAAAATGCTGAGTGTATCCATTTGCATTCCAAGTGAAAGTCACTCTCTAGCATCAGTGGTGAGGATTCAGAATCCTTGATTACTGGCCCAGAGAGGGGTCATCACATATTGGAGGCATTGGTGGGATTACATATTGGTAAGCAATGGTGTGGATATTATTAGAACTTCTATAGCCTGTAAACAGTTGTCACTAAAGGTGTACTCTCAAGAAGCCACAAGGTAGATATTCAGAGTTTCATATAACAATAGTTTTATTTATTTATTTTTTGTTAGCTTAATTAGTCAGGGAGAGCAGGCAAGGATGTCAGCAGGGGATTATGGCAAGCTGTTAAGGAATCAGCTGGTTGAGACATGCAAAACCAAAGGACTGGTTCATGCCAACCTGACTAAATGGTAAATGATTACAGCCTTAATCACAGCTGCAGCACAGACCAGCAAGCAGGAAGGCAACCAGTCGGGATTGGGGATGTACAGCTCTCAGAAACAGAACAGTTCACTTTTTGCTCAGAGGACTTAAAAATCCATCTGGAGTTAATGACACTTGAACTGGAGGCCAAATGTATGGAATTAGAATCAGCAGAGAGACTGTGGCAGGCAAAACAGATGGAATTAGAATCAGCAGAGAGGATGAGATGTTTGGAGGCCAAACAGAGTGAAAGACAGAGGCAATATGAAAAGGAAATGCTGACTCTTTGCCAGGGTCATGGAGGTAATCGGGAAGGGAGTAACTACCCCAGAAGCAATAAAGGTCAGTAAACTTCTTCCTGAGTGCCAAGAATGTGATAATTGTGATAGTTTTTTCATATATTTGAAAGAGTATGTAAACAGAATAATGTTGACCGGGGGCTCTGGGTACAGTTCCTCACCCCCTTACTCCATGGTTAAGCTATAACTGTTGTTTCCAAATTGCCTGATATTGATTGTTTAGATTATGAGAAATTTAAAATCTGCTTATGAGAATGTTTTAACTTAACTCCTGAAGCATACTGGAAAAGGTTTTGTGAGTGTAGACGCAAGGCAAATTGCTGAACTATGCACTTATTTTCATGTGTGGGTGGGTGGATGTCAGGTCACCACTTTTGAAAAGCTGGCAGACCTTTTGGTGAGGAAACAAACCCTTAGCACTTTGCCTGAGGACATGAGAATCTGGTTGGCAGACAGGGAATGTAACTCTGCAGATGAGCTGGGGAAAAAGGGGGATCTCTACTTAGCAAGCAGAGCATCACTGCACAATAATGGGATACTCAGTGCTGCACATGGATATAAGGTAATCCATGGTGGGCAGCCTAAACCAACTCAACAGAGTTTACCAGTAACAGGGGAAGCCACTAGGTCAGGTACATGGCTAGGGCCTAGGTTTTGATGTTTTAAATGTAGCAAGTGGGGCCATGTAGCTGCTTGATGTCCACAGATGCCAGGTGGGGAACAAAAGTTGACGAAGCCAGCAAGTGGGAAAAACAGAATGCCAATGGTAATTTGTCTGGAGACAACAATGGTACCAAACTACCAACAGAGTCTGCATCCTGTCTTGGTAGATGAAAAACAGGCCACTGCCAAGAGAGACACAACCTCTGACATAACCATTGTAAAGCTTGCAGTGGTTAAAGAGGAGCAGTACTTGAATGGGCAGTCCACTCTAGTCAGAGCTTTAGAAGGGATACCATTCCATATACCTTTGGCCATGGTTCACCTTGACTGGGAGGGTGGAAAGGAAGCAAGCAAGTAGGTGTGTTTGAGGATATCCTTGCAGATGTCTTGATAGGGACTGGTTTTGATAATGCAGTACCTTCTGTGTATGCAATGACACAAATCAGGCTTGGAGACAGGCATGTGGATCTGGTAGCCTGGGGGAGACCCAAACAGACTGTACACCTGAAGCCAGGACTGGTGATGTGGCTACATCAGGAGGGAACTACCCTGTAGCAGTAAGACTGAAGGTGAGCCACTGCTGCTGTTAGGTGCTGATGTTCCCTTGGCTTGTACAGAGTGACTGCAAGTCCAGAGGTAAGTGACAGTATCCAGGCTGACATTAAGACACCACTCTCAGAAGATACCAGACTTCCTGTGGAAGGGGAACTGGGAAAAGTCACAAAGATAGAGCTGAGACAGACTCAGCTGTCAGACCCTACACTAAAAGGCTTGGGGGGGGGTAGTTAGGGAGGCACCTGATTCTTAAGGAAAAGGGGAGTCTGTATATTGGACCAAAGAGTTACTGTATAGAGAGTGGACCCCTGAGGGGGGGCTAGAGGGTGAGGTAATACAGTAGTTGGTAGTGCCTAGAGCCTAACATCTGGCACTTATAGCCATAGCCCATGACATTCCTTTTGCAGGTCATATGGGCATAAAGTGTACTAAGAGACGTATTATGCAGAACTTTTATTTGCCTGGGATTGCAAGGGATGTAAGAGGGTACTGCAGGACCTGTGAGCAGTGCCAAAAAGTAGGTAAGGCGAGAGACAAGGTCAAAGCACTTCTGATGCCTTTGACTGTGATTGAGGAGCCATTTCAGAGGGTAGTATGGGTATTGTGGGGCTCCGAGTATTCCAAGCTCCACAGGGAAGAAGTATATCCTAGTGGTAGTAGATTATGCTACTAGATACCCTGAGGCAGTGGCTCTGTCCTCCATTGAGGCAGAAAAGGTGGCAAATGCTTTGCTGGAGATTTTCAGCAGGGTAGGTTTCCCAAAATAAATACTGATTGAGAGAGGTGCCAATTTCATGTCAGAGCTGTTGGCTTGTCTGTTGGAGTGTTGTGGGGTCAAGCACCTAAAAAACATCCCCTACCATACCCAGACTAATGGTCTTGTAGAGAGGTTAAACTCTACACTAAATACCATGCTACAGGCATTTGGAGACCAGTTTAAGAGATAGTGGGACAAATATTTGCCCCGTATGCTGTTTGCTTACAGGGAGGTGCCACAGGAATCCACCATTCTTTCAACCTTTGATTTGCTGAATGGGCATAGGGTGAGGAGGACCTTAGAGTTGATTTGTGATGAGTGGGAGGGTGAGTGTTAATCCCATAAGGAGTCTGTTGTGACTTACGTTCTAAACCCCAGGACAAGACTTAGGGAGCTCATGGGCCTGGCCCATGAAAACCTGGCAGTAGCCCAATAGCAGAAAAAGGCCTGGTATGACAGGAAAAAAACAGAGAGCATTCTGTGAGACAGCAGGTGATGGTTTTCATTCCTGTCAGACACAACAAGCTGCAGGCAGCTTGGGAGGGACCCTTCAAAGTGGTAAGAAAGGTCAATGCTGGTAACTACATGGTAGAACTGCTAGGTTCATAGGTTCATAGGTAGGTACTAGGCTATCTGCCCGAGGGCATTTATAAGCCTAGCCAGAGTGTGTCAGCTTTCGCCACCCCATTGATTAATTAACTGATCCTCTGTCAAGCAGAACCAATGAAGTGATCCCAGGGGTGTATTTTCTATTACTCATCCACTCGTCAAGGTTCCTCTTGAAGAGTGTTAGTGAGGGGCTCTGCCTGATGTCATTTGGAATTTTGTTCCAAAGCATGGGGAGTCTCTGTGGCAGGAATGTATCCCTCCAGCATGTTCTTTTTATTGTTGTGGCGAGGTTTAGCTCACTAGAGCGTGTGGCTCGCAGTGACTCGGATTTCTTTAGCTGGAGCATGTCCTTCAATTCTGAGTTGGACATGGCTTTGTAAGTCAGGCAGAGATCACCTCTGAGTAAGCGATATGCCACTGAGTACAGCTGGAGTTTTTTAAGTCGGGCTGCATAGGACATATGCTTGAGGCCAGTTATCCTCTTGGTGAGGTACTTTTGTGGTCTTTCCAGCTGTTGGAAGTGTCTTGCGAGGTACATCCCAAATGGGTCATTGTACTCTATGATGGGTCTAATGAGTGATGAGTAGAGGGGTACTATAACCTCTTTATTTCTAGATGTTAACTCTTTAGTAATTAGATGGGCCACATAGAAGGATTTCCTAACTACTTTGGCAATATGATTGTCAAAGGAGAGATTACTATCTACCTGGCTACTATTAGGCAGGAGGCAGGGGCACAAATTGTACCATGTTAACATAATGAAACCTTACCATGATAGGGAGGCCCTTGTACTAAGTATTTGCAGTAGGAGGCAGGAGGAGTCTGAGGGGTTCTATGGCTACAGGGAGCCAGCCAGCAAAATCTCAACTTACTATTGTGGGGCCTAGGGTTGCAGGCATATGATATGATAGTGCAGCACTGTAGTGGGGTCAGCAGTGCCAAGGCAGATGGACTCTCAAGACAGGGAATGAGGTAACATATTTCCAGACAAGCTTATTTCTCTCAAGCCACGTTTCTCAAGGGTCACTTGAAAAACTAGCTTGAGTCTTCAAAGGGGAGAGAGATGTTATAATATGGGCTAGTGCCAGCATAGCTAGCTGGAGTTTTGTAAAGAATGATATCCTTTGAATATCAAACTGATGTGTACAAGATGCTTGTGTTACAAATTTATTGGAACTGTATGGCATTCGAATATCAAACTGATTTGTACAGATGCTTATGTTACAAATTTATTAGAACTGTATGGTATTTGAAAATCAAAACGTGTTTGTAAAGTTGCTAGTGTTAAAAAATGCATCATAGTGAGTTTCAACAGTAGAGGTTAACCATCTAGCTTACTTTAATAAAAATAAGGGAAATATAAATGAGCTGTTAAACCATTAAAATGGTATTCCACTGTGCTGAATGGAACTGGATTCAGTAGGCCTGGGAGAGGCCATTGTTTAATACCCCCTGTAAAGAAGAGAGGGAAGTACTGTAATTATTTTGTGGCTCTAGGGCACTACCATAAACATTTAGATATGTATTATATGTATTATAGCTGTCTATGCTAAATTCCTGTCTCAGCTTCAAAGAGGAATAGTGTGAGAACCTAGAGTCAGGTGACCAGATGAGGTCATTCTGCCAGCCATCTTGGAAATTTTAGATATTACAGGGAGTAATCTCTGAGTACTCAGTATTCTTCCTGGGGCCTGACAACAAGAAGGACAATTCACTACATCCTCTACCTTGCTTTAGTAAGTAAGTAGGGAAAAGTAATTCTCCTAGATTCAGTCAGAAGTATAGATACTGTTTTTCTTTATTTGTCTGAGTCTGCCCATCAATGCTATTTTCAATACTTCTTGTAATTTGAACTCTGTGGTTCACTGTAAACATATATTCAGTATTTTCATTTTTTTAAATTATTTATTTTATTTTATTTTTTTATTTTTTATTTTACATTTGTCAGTCGGGATAGTCTGACTGGACACAGGTCCATTTACAGTGGAGGCCAGGGGAGAAAAAGCTCCGTAAAAGTAACAATATAGTTTACACATCTGATGCAAGTCACAATTAAAATATAATGGACAAAAGCACTTTTTATACAGAAAGAAACAATTTTTGGTTAATATGCATATAGAAAATACATTTGGAGGTTTGCAGTAGGGATTCCTGGGTTTATTAAGAGCAACAGAAATACCTTAGGGTAGGTAGTTTGTTGTTACATGAAGTAGGGGTTTTATGTGATGCATGGGCATAGCCAGGAATTCATTAGGTGCACTTTGAGAGAGTTTTTAAACAAAGTAGTTGATGTAACAGAGGTCAGAGTAGGGGGAATGTCGTTCCTGATTTTGGCTATATTGTGAAAAAACAGAGCTTTTCCTGCAGAGTTTTTGGCTTTGGAGATACAGAGGAGAGATTTTTTAGAAGCGCGGAGGGGGCGACGTGACGTGCACTGGGTTAGAAGTTGGTTTAGGAATGGAGTTTTGTTGGGATGATTTACAATATTGTAGGCAAGTATTAATTGGTAGTATTTGATTAGTTGTGGAAATTCTAGCCATTTAAGTTCCTGTAATGCCTGACAGTGATGGGTTTTGAAGCTGGAGTTACTAGCAAATTTGGCGATTTTATTATAACATGAGTCTAGTCTTTCAAGGTCTTGTTTTCTTGTATGGGTAAGGACTGGGGTGGCATACATAAAGGTGGACAGCAGGTGTGTTTGGGCTAGTGTAATTCATGCTTTGTCAGTTAGGAATTTTTTGTGTCTGTATAGTGTACCTATTTTCTTGTGGACCTTTTTGATTGTTTGTGATATGTGGACATCAAACAGTTTATTGTCAATTTCTACACCAAAGAGTTTGGTGTGGTCAGTGGGGGAGATCTTAGTACCATTTTTGGATGTTTTTATAAAAGGTTGATGGGTGGATTTAGTTTTGTTGGGAGCGAATATGATTAATTTGGTCTTGTTGGGATTGAGGATTAGTTGGATTTGGGTAATCCTGTTTTCCACTGAGATAAACAATTTCTGTGTAAGTTTTGTAGGGATGTAAGTGATGGTGCGGAGCAGATGAGTTGTGGCATGTCAGGTAGATATATGAAGGCTGTTAGTAAATATGGAGAAGAGTAGAGGGCCCAATATTGAACCTTGTGGGACTCCTATAGTGGTGGGAAGTAGGGGGGAGATTGTTTGGCCTTTGGACAGATTGTTGTCTGCCTGATAGGTAGCTTTTAAACCAGGCTATAGTGGAGGGGGTGAAAGATAGGGAGGTCATGGAGTCTAGTAGTATGGTATGTGACACCATGTCAAAAGCCTTAGATAGATCTAAAAGTATCACAGATACGAAGTTGTTGTTATTTCTGTGTAGGTTAACTGTATTAATAAAAGAGAGGAGAGCAGTAGTTGTACTATGGTGCTGCCGGAAGCCATGTTGTGTGGGTGAGAGGAGATTGTTAGTGTTCAGGAATTGCATGACTTGAGAGTGAATACACCTTTCAAGTATTTTTGATAAGGGGGATAGGATGGCTATGGGATGGTAGTTAGAGAATTCTTAAGAGTTTCCTCCTTTGTGAAGAGGGATAATATATGACACTTTCCATAACTGTGGGATGTAGGATTCCTGAATGGAGTAGTTTATAAGGATGGAAACAGGTTAAGCTAGGGAGTAAGCTGCTAGTTTTGGGAAATTGGCTGGTAAGTTGTCTACAGCAAGGGTAGTTGGTTTAAGTTTTTGTAGCAATTTTTTTAATTTTAGTGGTTGGGATGGGTGATAGGGTAAAGGTAGGGATGTTATTGGGGGGTAGTTGGGAGTGTATGAGTGATTGTTATTTGAGAGTTGAGAAGATTAAGATAGGATGGTTTCAGTGAAATGGTGGTTAAATTGGGAGGCAAGGTCTTTAGTGCTATTGTTGGTGGTGGGAGTTGAAGTGGATGTTTTACCTGGCTTAAGTAGGGAGTTGATGGCATGCCAGAATTTTTGGGGGTCTCTTGTGTGTTTGTTTTGGCTGTTGAGGAAATAGTTTTGTTTATCAAGTTTGGTTTGTTTTTTAGCCTGATTTTTTAGTTTTTGGTAGTTTTGTTTGGCTAAGTTTGTGTTATCTCTTTTCCATACTTTCCAAGATTTATCTCTAGCTTTTAGAAGGGCTCTTGTTTCCTTACTTAGCCATGGAGTATAGCTTGCTTTGATTTTGATTCTTCAAATGGGTGCAATTAAACTGAGGACGGTAGTGAAAGTGTGTTTAAAGTAGTTGACTGCTTGGTCTAAACCTAATGTATGAAGTGGGCCCCAGTTGCATTGTTTTAGGATATTATTTAGGTCTTGTGTATTTATTTTACTGTCATCTCTAACGTGTCTAAAAAGTATGGGGTTTGAAAGATTGGTGCGTTTACGCAGAAGGAATGTGGAGGGGTGATCACTTAGGCTGTGTGGTAGACGCCCAGTGTGATATTTTTGTTTTGAGCAATTAACTAGTGTCCAGTCTAAGATTGATTGTTTGTCAGATTTTTTGTCAGCTCTAGTGGGTTCCACAATGAGCTGGGTAAAACCATAGAGATTGATATGGTTTATGGGGTTGTTGGAGTTACAGGCTAACCAGTCTGTGTTTAGGTCACCTAACAGGATGGTTTCCTGGGGTAGTTTGTTTGAGATCCATTACAGGATTTCTTCTATGGTGGGAGAATTGTTGCCTTGGGGGATGTAACAGCAGATAATATTGATTTTATTTGGTGTCATTTATAGATAGAGTTGAGACTAAGGTTTCCTCATTTTGAAATGTAGATATAGGGGTTTCTAGGGGTTTTATGTTGAGTGTATTTTTAAATAATATGGCAACTCCACCTCTCTTCCTGCCTGTTCTATCCTGCCTTAGTATATTATACCCTGATGGGAGAATTTTGTCATTCTGGATGTTGGATTTTAACCAGATTTCAGTCATGGTTACTATGTCTGGGGACTAGTGGGTTATAAATGTATGTATATTGGGAAGTTTGTTAGTTATACTCCTGGTATTGATGTTAATGATAAGTAGGTCTGTTCTTTGTTTAGGTGGAAGTAGGGTATCGCTTGGTCCTGGGTTAGGGTGTATATCCCCTGCTATGAGAAGCTTTTTTGTAACTAGTAGTAAGTGTTTTATTCTATATGTTATAATTGTGTGGTATATTTCTGATAGTTTCGTGGTATAGGTAGTTGTTAATTGTATTTTATATATGTGTAGTGTTGAGCAGTCTTTAAATAGTGAAGCACTAATGGGGAAGTATATGTGTATGTTAGGTATAATGTAGATGTGTGTTGTGTGGTACTTTGCGTTTAGTAATGAGGTGGTAGGATGAGTGGAGGTGAGGTTTGTTATTACTGTGAGGGTGAGGAGGAGACAAACTAGGATGATTTTCATTTTGTTCTAAGTAATAGAGTGGCAATATGGTTGGGTCTTGGGAGGGAGATGATTGGGTGTAGGCATGTGGTGGGGATGGATTTTTGATGTTAGGGGTGTGGCAGTGTTTGTGTGTGTGTGTGTGTGTGTGTGTGTGTGTGTGTGTGTGTGTGTGTGTGTGTGTGTGTGTGTGTGTGTGTGTGTGTGTGTGTGTGTGTGTGTGTGTGTGTGTGTGTGTGTGTGAGGGTAAGGTGTGATTGCGTGGTTTGATCGTGGGTTTGGTGGGTATAAGTGTAGAGGTGCTGGGGGGTGGAATTAGGGGGCAGGGAGGGGAGCAGAGTGAGTCCGAAGGGTGAACGGAGCGGGCAGAGCCATGGAGTGGAGTATTAGCAGGAACCAATCAGTTTCTAGTTAGGTTGTGCACAGAAAAAGTTCCTTAGGTAAGTTGCACCCTCTGTGGAAAAATTTGTGAAACTAATGGAAAAAGTCAGCGTTCTATTTTTATTCCTTAGATTTTTCTGTTCATTTTCTTTTCTGAGGTAGGGACAACTTTGCTGTGATGTTGTGGGGAAAAAGTATTTATGCTTACACTGGGGTGGCTGTATTTGGTTTAGTTCATAAAAAAGAGAAATTATGTCCTATGTTCTACCGCCATCTAGTGGCAAAGATGGGGAACTTTGATTAGTTTAATTAATCTGGTTTAAGGCTGTGGGACATAAAATGGGAAATTGGGGTGGACGGCCTCGGGGTTGGTCCTCGGGTGTGCTGGCCTCTTAGCCTTTAACTGAAATAAGGTTCAAATTAACAATAAAAGTTATTAGATAAACTGTAGGTTATCACCGACACTATCAGGCAGAGAGAAGACTTGTTTTAGCGTGTCCACTTAGGAATCTGTTAGGGTTTCCAGTTTAAGTTGTTTTTGCCAGTGGGGGAAACAGCCCTAGTATCAGCTCAAGGCTTACAGGACTATCAGGCTGAGAGAAGGCTCCTTTAGCGTGTCCACTTAGGAATCTGTTAGGGTTTCCAGTTTAAGTTGTTTTTCTGGTAGGGGAAAAAGCCCTAGTATCAACTCAAGGCTTCCTGGAGCCAGCACACCGCGCAGATGACCGAGGGGACAGCCTGTTTGGAGAAATTGTAATTATTAAACATATTTAAAACTTTTATTGTGTTCGGTCCTTTTAGAAAGTATTTCACTTTTGAAAGTGCTTATATGTATTTGGTGACACTGTGTGGGTCACTCATGAAGGCCTGGCTGTTTTGGCCAACTACTACAATTTGTATTAGTATTAATATTATGCAGTATAATTGGACACCCTTTGTTAAAGACCTTAGAGTGACTGCTTGTGGAGTGTCTGGTGGCAGTGATAACTATCTTATACTATGGGCGGAAGGTGGCACAGCAGATAAATCTGTGCTAACCTTTCTCAGGTGTGTATGTGTGAAAAATCAAATGTCACAGTGTGTGTGTGTGTGTGTGTGTGTGTGTGTGTGTGTGTGTGTGTGTGTGTGTGTGTGTGTGCCAGCTACTTGGAGCAGGGACATGAAGCACTGATCACAGGGAGGGTACTGGAGGACTTGGCTTGGGCACGGCTGAGGAACTAATCCTACAGCTGTACCAGTGGGGAGTCATACCAGGGTCCTGGAGGGAGATAGATACAAAGAAATCCAGACTGCAGGCTCACTGCATTCCCTGTGTGCTCTTAAATTGTACTTGGTGCAGATAGCTGCATCAGAAAATACTGAGTGTATCCATTTGTATTCCAAGTGAATGTCCCTCTCTAGTGTCAGTGGTGAGGATTTAGGCTCCTTGATTACTGGCCCAGAGAGGGGTCATCACATTTATTACCCACGCTTCTCTCTCCGCAGCCACTAATCTCTTCATTAGTTGTTTTACTTCCTTCCTTGTTGGGAGTTCCTCTCTTTTCCATTTTCTTATTATTGATTTTTTTCACCACTGACATAACAGACCTATTATCTCTTTTGTTTCCACTCGGACTATCTTCTCATACCACAGAATAAAGAGTTTTGGTTTTAATTCCATTATTTCTGTGAATTTCCTTTCTATTACTGCTTTCAAATGTTTTAAGTTGTCCGACCTTCTACAGCTCCAAAATATGTGCATCCATGTACCCCTTTCTTCCTTGTACCTCCAAAACATTCTATCTACTCCTACATTTGACTTAACTTATGTCAGGTATAAAATATCTGTGCAGGCATTTCCAGGCAAATATTTTAAATATCCATAATTGAAGCACATATTTTGGAATTTTTATTATTTGTCCCTATTCCCCATTTTCAGTACTAACCCCCAGCCTTGCTCCCATTGTCACTTCTGTTTTTCTCTCTTTCTCTGTTATTATCACCTGTCAGCCAGTGTTTGCCTATTTTTAGTCTTTTTGTCACTATCCCCTCCCTACCTCTGATGTCATACTCCTATACCAATTTGGAAATTCCTTCTCCTCTCCTCTCCTGTTCTTTTCCTTACTTTATTCCATCTGCTTTTCAACCCGTGATAGTCTCATTCTAGTATCTCATCTAATTTGAACTCCATTTGTCTTTCTCTCCAGGTTTTCAATCATTTCCCTATTATTATTTGTGGCAAAAATATTATCTTCTTTTGTTTATATCCCCATCTCCATATACTGTTTTTCTTTTGCTCATCTTTCTCTAATCCTTCTGTCATTACTGCTCTTTCTCTTCACTTATCCCCCTCAGCAATTTTCCACACACTCCTAAATATTTTCTGCATCCCTTTTGGACATGCTAATGGTAACTTTTCTTTCCCTGTTTCCAACAAAGTCATTATTACGTCTCCAACTTTCTTCTTAGTCCCATGTCACACTTTTCCAATCTGCTCGGAAATCTACAACTACCATTCTTAATACATTCGTAATTATGCAAGCCTGAAAATTCATTTTGTAGGTGTGGAACTCCAAATCCACCTTTATCTTTAGGTACCATTATCCTTTCCCTGGTTACTCTTGGTTTTTTGCCATCCTTTAGGTACTCTATACATACATGTTTTACCTTTTTAACATGTTTATGGTGGATAGAGACCAAAAGCGTTGTCCTGCATATACAGATTGCAGCATAATACTCATCAGCAGACTTGTATTCTTTGGTGCAAATCTACTTTATTTGTTTTTCCATGTTTGTGCCTCCCTTTTTATCTTTTGAAAAACATTTTTACATGTGTTCTTAATGGTCTCTTCTAGAGTGCCACATATTCATATTCCCAGAATTTAATTTTGTATTCCTAGAAACCCCTCTCTCTTCCAATTTTCCTCCTTGTTTTTCCACTTTTTCAATGGTAGAGTTTTGGTTTTATCCTTATTTATCTTATACCTTGATGTCTTTCCAACATCTTTTATAATACCACACAGATGATTCTATTCTATTTCATTTTGATTCATTATCATTAGACTATCATCTGCATAACGTGTAATTTTTTTCTCTCTATCCCCTCCCGGTCATAGCCTTTTAACTGTGATATTCTAATTGTTTTTACAGTGCAAACAAAAGGGGGGAGATTAGGCATCACTGTCTTCTCCCTCTTTCTATATTCACTTTTTCGGATAGCCTTGCCCTTATCTGCACTCTTGCTGATGCCCTCCTATTTATTGTTTGCAGCAGCATTATCCATTTTTGGGGAAACCCCACTGTTCAGCATCCTTAAACATATAGTTACATCCTACCTTATCAAATGCTTTTGAAACATCTAGTGAAAAAATATGTGATTTTTTTAATCAAAAATATGAATATTACAACCATTACTTGATGCCACCTCTTTTGTTTACAAACATCTGTTTCACAGAAAATTAAAGGTAATATAACTACCCCTGCTTTTACCATATCAACTTTCTATATAAATAATACCAGTCTTTAAAAAAAAATCCAAAACTGACAAATTTTTCACAAATTAATTTTGGGTTTATCCTGATTTTTTTATTTAAGACATTGAATATTGTAACCTACCTTGCTCTGAGATTGTTTATGCAGGCTTCAAACAGCCACACTACATTTCTCAGTAATTTTCCTATTCCAAGTCCGTGCCTTACCTTGTCGCCTAATATAATAGTCTTAAGCCATTAAAATGCATTATGTTATACATATGACAGATACTATACTGTAGATATCAGTAAGTTACAATCATCATCGGTTATTTCAATTCCCTGCATAGTTTTTGACTAATAGCACTATTGGATGCATGAATTTCTTTCCTTTTAGGTGGATTCATGTGATACCACAACAATACTCCTATTAAAGGGTTACTTGGTGGTACTGCAACAATATTCCTGTTAAAGGGTTGCTTGGTGGTATGTTGCTTGAATTATTATGCAATACTCTAATCACTAGTCACAGTTCAAACATGGATGAGTGCTTATTGTTGCATATATATAGTGATAATGCAGTAGCTATTGCAGTTTTTAAAGGAAGTGAACAGTATGCGGTGCATGTCATTTGATTATTTAGTATTTAGTAGTCTGAGAAAATGTTCTGATGAGACTGTATCCTGTGTCTCATATTTTTCATTCAGCCGTTATTAATAACTTGTACATAAATTACATGCACATATATATTACATGGTCCCTAAGTACCCCGGGGGTCATCTCTGTGTCACTACTAGACGGAGGCACAGTAAACTAAACCCTAAATGGGCATAGTATTCTCATCCTAAGGGGTGGTTAAAGCCACACACACTCTGGCTAGGCTTATAAATGCCCTAGGGCAGATAGCCTAGTACGAACCTATGAACCTATAAAATGTATATTGGACACCAGAAGCATATTTATGAAATTGATTGTGAAAGTCAGGAAAATACAAGAGAACATACAAGGACCTGCTCAGTCTGTGAAATATTACTACAGCAAGACAGCCATCTACAATAGTATTTTCTCTGAATTTTAAAGTAAAACTCAATGGAGCCAACTTAATTTTTCATATTCCCTTTATCAATGTTAAAACTGATATTGCTTTAGTATTATTACATACAAAATTAAATATAACACTTTTGCATCTCACAACTCACTCTTACACATTCAGTTTTAAATTTTTTGACATTTTGTAAAGAAGACCACTGAACCGCTAACCTCCAGCACTACACCTCTTAATTTTGGCTCAGAATGAATCAGAACAACTGCCAACATCTATGACGTTGCTGGACAATATCTCTGAAAACTAGAATTTGGATACCCAAGTTTAAGTTCATTCTTAGTGCGAGTGGAATTGCAGAGAAACCAGAAAAGGTCCAATGTTCAGTGTGTAGCATGTTGTAGATGAAGAAACAGTGATGAGATACTGAACACTTCTAGCCCGAACGAGAAAGAAAAACAAACAAGTTAGTATCACTGACAAAAACCTTCCAAGTATATTGTGAGCTAAAACAGAATCTTCCATGTGTAAGCCATTTATTTTTCACTAGAAATCATGAGATTTACTAATCAGTACATGCTTATGTGACTGAAGTTAAACACAGATCTAAAGACTGCAACTTGGAGACTTGGTTGATTCATTGACAAGAAACTAGATTGCTTGTAGTATCAAACATTATAAAGCTAGAAGCATGCTATTGAAAGACCCAGCCCTGAAAAGGTTCTGATGTGTGTAGAATAAGTGAAATTTTAAGGTTGCATCTTAAATTTTGATGGACGAAAGTGTACATAGTAATGACTATGAGTGAGAATTATGATAAAACAGAAAATGAGCTAATATACAAAACACAGAAGTTGAGAGGAATAATAAATACAACAAATAAAGCAAAATATTAGTATATACATCATAAAATAGTTGTGAAAAATAATAAATATAGTGCCACAATAGCAAGGGTAAAGGTGCAGGCATAATTTAATACAGGTCAGGTGCTTTGGCAATATAAACTTTGATGGATACATAAACAAAAACAGACAGCATTTATATAACATAAAGCAATAACATAAACACAATTAAAACCCATCGTCAGAAAAGGACCATATTAAAGCAAGTAGTATCCTCCTTTCAACTTCATTATTTAGCCCATGTGGTCTTGGAGTATTATATTTCAAATGCATCTTGCTCCTGTCTGTAAATTAAATTAAATCCACAGGCCTGTCTTCTCTTTCAATATCAGTAACACTCTACAAAATGGCAGTTTATACCTTACCAGTGTACACTAAATTATAGAGGCATGTCAGAGCAAAACTATAAAGAAATTTAAATCCAGACTACAAGAACACATCAGCAACATAGAAAAGTAAGAAAATAAAAACTTCTCTACAGAACTGCATTATCAAGTGAGATCACCTTATTTCAAGCTACTATCCTATAGTGTATATCTTTAATGTTGTAGCAACACAACAGTTTATATTTATTTTGGTTTAGATCTCAATGTAACAAAATATTGTGAATATTTTCTTTTATTATAAACTTGCTTTATTATATTGTGAAAAGGAAATTGGGTTAATTTGGAAGGATTGTTTAATTACAGCTACAAATGGGTTTGACCTGCACTTGGTCATGTTTCTTGGTTTACCTCCATTTGTTCAGACATGGTATATGTGATTGTGCTTTTGTGTGACTCGACAGGGCGAATCACGGAAGACTTCCAAGGATAAATGTCGAAAATGGATTGACGGAAAACCATTTTTGACATTTGCCCATGTGTTTGAATGGCATAATGCATTTGCATTTATTTTCACCAGTTTGCTACAATTATTTGGTTATAGCCATTTGAACCTATGTGAGTCGGCGTTGCAGTTTTGTGCTGTTGTACTTTTGATGCAATGCACATCAGACAACGGGCACATGCCTTAATGAAGGCAAACCATGTTTATTACTCCATTTAAGGCTACTGGTTTAACCATTTTGTCTATTAGTACTTTACCCAGAATGTACTTATTTATAGTGAATGTCAATGTCTGATATTCCCAGATTTACAAAAAATAGTACAACTGATGACATATAAAGGTTTTCGTCTTATGCTGTTTTATGGTACTGGGTTTATTAGTACAATGAAGCATTTTCAATTAAAATCCATTAAGTACCCATTACTGTCATTGTCCTAAAAGGCTAATATGTATCTTGTCATTAATAGGCCTTGGATTACTCTGCTAGTTAATATTATTTGTGATATCTGAAATATCAAAGAAATTGATTTTGCAATATATCCAAACCACGAAAGGTCCCTGGTTTGAAATTTGGCAGAAACAGTTTTGGATGGCATAGTGGTGCAGCGGTACCATTGTCGCCTCACAGCAAGAGGATCTCTGACTTGATTCTTGGCTGGGGTGCCTTCTGTGTGGAGTCTGCATGTCCTCCCTGCATTCATGTGGGTTTCCTCTGGGTGCTCCAGTTTCCTCCCACATTACAAAGACATACGTCTGGAGCGTTTCTCCCCAAGCCTCTGCTGAAAATTTACTTCATTCCAAGTTGGACTTTCCCCAGTAAACAAATGTTAAATAAAAAAAAAAATACAAAATATTAATAAAAGAGGAAAATTAGTCAATTCATTTATGAGATCATACGACTTCAAATGGCCATCTTAAAAGCTGGTTATTTTGTGTTATTCCTCACATTATAACATAAAATAAGCTGTCTAAAAGGCCAAGATTAAAGAAGTTACATACTTGAGTTATTTTGTGTGTGTGTGTGTGTGTGTGTGTGTGTGTGTGTGTGTGTGTGTGTGTGTGTGTGTGTGTGTGTGTGTGTGTGTGTGTGTGTGTGTGTGTGTGTGTATGTGTGTGTGTGTGTGTGTGTGTGTGTGTGTGTGTGTGTGTGTGTGTGTGTGTGTGTGTGTGTGTATTTGTGTGTCAGTGTGTGTGTTGGGGGTTACTGCTGGATAGACTTTTACTCTCTCATTCACTGATTGTCTCTTTTGTCCTGTGTAAAATTACTCTTAGAAATTAATTTACTGTATTGTATGTTGTTGTAAACAACACTTTACCATATGTAGTGTATTTTAATTACTAAAAATGTACCTTTTTTAAAACTCAGAGGCATTATATCATATGTCACAATGGCATGTTTAACTCTTATTCACATTTAAAGCTGATACCGCAGTTTATTTATGCACAAATAATTAAATGTTTATTTGCTGAAGAGCATTGTTATTTTAGTGCAATATATTTGATCACAACATTTTTAACCCTGAATTGTAATGTAGTATATGCATATGACAGAATAACTCAAATAAACAATGGTTTTAAGCCATCATGTTAATACAGTTTAACCATAAACATTTATCATGAGGTACTATAATAAGTTATTTTAGCTTGGGCTCATAAGCTCATGTTAGCTCATGCATCATTAAATTACTAAGAAAACAATTTACATTTTTTAAAGAAACCAAATAACGTGTTTTTATGAAACATTTCTAAAAAGTAAAAGAAGTGTTTCCATAAGTTGTAAAGAATGCCCATTGACAACTCAGCAACACGTTGCATGTACTTTTAGCAGAGATGGCAGAATTCTTTTCATCTGTAAGAATTACTTCTGAAAATGAGAAAACTGTATAAAATCTGGTTGGAAGCAAAATGCAGGAATCAGCAGAAACACTGCTTCAGTGGAACCTGAATAGGTTGCTGTATGAACCAGGGAGGAACCACTACCTATTGGTTTGGGCTGCATCAGGAGAGTGAGGCACCCTCAAAACAGTGAAAGAAATGAACAAGAAAATGGGTATGAACACAGGATTATATGTTCTTGTTTAAAGCGTTACCTATTTATTATTTTCAATAGCATTATGCATGCCACTGCCAGCCATTTCATAGGACAGTAAGTACATTTTAAAGGATCTGTATGTGTGTGAGTGTGTGTGTGTGTGTGTGTGTGTGTGTGTGAAAAGAGGGTTGCAATGGATTGCATTATGTGGTTCTGATGGCAGCAAGCTGAAATATATTCATGGGCCATTATTTATGTATTCACTCATCCATCTGATCACAAGCAGACATATGAGGTTTGCACAGTCATACAAGTGTCTATAATTGTAGTCACATGTGTGTGTGTGTGTGTGTGTGTGTATGTGTGCTTGTGTGTGGGGGGTTACAATACACTGAGCTGCACTGTATGGCTATAACATCAGCAAGTTGAAATACATTTGTCGGCCAGTATTTATGTATTTATGCATTCAATTGATTGCAGACATCTGAGATGTACACAGTCATACAAATTACTGTAATTGATGGGTATGTACAAGTGTGTGTGTGTGTGTGTGTGTGTGTGTGTGTGTGTGTGTGTGTGTATGTGTGTGTGTGTGCGCGCGCATGTGAGTGTGTAAGTATGTAGTGGGGTAGAAATAAATTACAGTGGTGAGTTATTAGTTTGTGTTGCAATCTGATATCTGAGATGGATACAATCAACATAGTTGGCTTTGATTGCTTGGTATGTTAAGCTCTGTATGGATGAAAGAGACTGACCTTGCTGTCATTTGCTAAGTTAAACAATCATTATTCTGGCTTTGCAGGACAGAAATTTATCAAACAAATTGGAATACTTTTCTGTGGTGACTGTTTATGTGAAGTAAATTTGAAATGTGTTACCATAACCATTGTTATCATCATCAGACATCTGAGATGTATGCAGTCAAACATGTAGTTATAATTACTGGGTAGAGGGTCTCCCTGTGGATGGCAGTGACTGACTATATTGTCATTTGTGCAAATTAGTTATTCTGGCTTTGCAGGTCTAATTTATTTGTGTGAAGTAAGTTGGAATACTTTATGGCATTTATTGTTTGTATGAAAGAAAGTTAAAATGCATTACTCTAGCTATTTTTTATTACAATTTTAATTTGGAGGTGTAAGCACTTAACAAAGTGGCTATTATTGCTGAGTATTGGGGCTTTCTGTGGATGACAGTGACTGACTCTGCTGTCAATTGCTCATGCTAAACAGAAACAATCATTATTCTGGCTTGGCAGGGAGACTCATTAATTTGTGTGAAGCAAATTGGAATACTTTACTGTGGTTACTGTCTGAGTGATGCAAAGTTGAACTACATCACTGTAGTCATTATTTTTTATTATAATCAGACATCTCAAGTATGCAATCAACTAATTTGTCATTGACTGCTGGGTACAAGACTATCAG
The DNA here is from genome assembly GCF_019279795.1 of Protopterus annectens. Taxonomy (NCBI): domain Eukaryota; kingdom Metazoa; phylum Chordata; order Ceratodontiformes; family Protopteridae; genus Protopterus; species Protopterus annectens. The sequence goes on from NC_056735.1 coordinate 165,936,772, forward strand.
TTAATACAGCTGACTGACCTTGATATTTTTGCTTAAGTTAAATTATGATTCTGGCTTTGCAAAACTAGTGTGCATTTGACAGAAATCAGCTGGTAAACTTCACTGTGGTTATTTTTTATACATTCAGACCTATTGTGTATATACAGTCAATAAAAATATAGGCATGGGAATGTCTGTGAATGAAAGTGACTATGTTTATCTAAAAATAGTAAGTTGACCATAATTTATTTCACTTTCCATCACATTCATATAACATTTTACACAATAAGTGTCCATCTGTGGTGGTCTGGACAGACTATGTATGACTGCGACTGTTTATTCACAGTGGTGCAGCAAATAGAATTGCCACTTCAATGTGCTTTGTTCTCTGGTTGAGATTTTGGTTGTGCTTTATTTTGTGTGTGCCTTTATATACTCCTCTTTTACTGTGTGGGTTTTGTCCAGGTGCTCTGGTTACCTCTGTGATGACCCTCCACTGGACCAGTAATCAAGGATTGATTGCAACAGTGGGGGGATGTTCACTGAGACAATAACAAGTTCACAAAGTATTTCCAGATGTAGCTTTCTGCATCAAGTGCAATTTCCCTTAAGAGTACACAGAGACCACAGTCAGTCCAGGGCTGGTTTCTCCTCTCTTCCTCCAGATCCCCAATAAGATTGCCCACTGACACAGCTATAGAGTTGAGATCTCAGCTGAGTGACCAAGCCAACACCTCCAGCACCCTCTCTGTCCAACCAGTGCTTCATGTATCTGCCTAAGTAGCTGACACACACTCTTTGAGGTTTGTTTTACACACACACACATATACACCCCCACACACACACCTACCTGTGAAAGGCTGGCACAGGTTAACTGTCTATGCCCCCTTCTTCCCAGACTATAAGGTAGTTATCACTGCCACCAGTCACTCCTTATCAGCTACTTTAAGGCCCTTAACAAAGGGTTCCCAATCTTACTATGTAATATTAATACTAATACAAATGGTAGTTTGACCAAGAGCAAGACTATTAGGAGTGGCCCACACAGTGTCACCAAATACATATGCAAGTACTCTCAAAACTTAAATATATCTACACAAATCAGTCATGATGAAAGGCTGAAATATATTTAATAATAAATAATGAAATAAAACAATACTAAATATGTATTTACAGGGACATCAGAGTTCAAAACCACAGGAAATATTTAAAATAACATTGCAGGACAGTCTCAAATAAAGAAAACTATCTAAACTAAGTTTCACTATATTCCTGACTGAATAGAGAGTTATACTATAACCTAGGAACTTACTTCGTTAGATCAAGGCAGATGTGGTGCATTTTTTTCTTGTTGTTGTTGTTGTCAGGTCTAAGACAAAATGCAGAATGCTCTGTCTCACTAATAGACTTCTCAAATTAATATCTAAAATATTACTGCTGGGATAGGTTGCAGAATGACATCATTTCTGGTCATATGATTTCTCGTTCCCAGGCCAAAACCCCCATTGCTACAGCTGGCAGTATTTAGCATCTACCTGTAAAAATATACAGACAAGGGCTTTTCCTTAGATCTTTGGCAGATGCTGGAAGTTATAAAACAATTATATTCCTTCATACTTCAAAAGTAGCAATTAGTTCACTCCAAGGACAATACAGAAAGCTTCCTAGTACAGATCTTGTGTCTCTAGGTGAATTGAAAATTTGAGAGATCGCCTCTTTATTGCATCCTATAAAGTAATTTAAGTTCAGATATTTTTTGTAAATTTCCTGGACTGAGGTTAACCTCCTGTATTCCAGTTTCCACTGTTAAAATATTTACATTTAAACAGTTACAATAGTGCATGTACATTTATGTTCTCTTCCAGCAGGACACACAGTGGTTACATTTAAAACAGCACTTTACAAATACCTTTTCACCACACACATCTGTACAAGCTGACATGACACACAACATACAGTTTTAATACATTTGTAACACAAGCATCTTGTATAAATCATTTCAATATTCACCAATGACATATAATTATTTACAAAATTCCAGCTAGCTGTGCTCACAGTATCTCCTTTTGTCACAAGCTCCTTGAGGCCCTCAACTGTATAATGAATTTTGTGGCCATTTCTGCTTTCATTTTCATCATACTTTAATGCCAGAATGATATATAAAAGGTAACTATTTTGGGGTGATGGGAAAGGGAAGCAGTCACTGTTCTCAGATAGGCAGGTAATTTGACTTCCCAGTTTATTTTTTCAGTATGTATCATTTAGTTGCAACAACTGCACAGGAAACCAACAATCAAAAGATAGTACAACTATAAGAATAGTAAAAACAGCAACCAAGACAGCAAATCAAGAACCCCTCCCCACTGATTTTAAGTATGTACAAAAGATGCATCAAACTTTAGAATCCTGATTCCAACAATGTAAACATGTAGACCAAAAGTTATCCTTGAAAGAGGAAGTCTGATTCCTGAAAATGTGACTGAGATACCTTGGTAAAAAAGGAACTTCTTTCTTCATTCCAAATCAAATTCTTCCAAAACCCCAAAATAATATTTAAGATGACTGAGACTGCAGTCCTAATCATAAGAGGTATGTTAGCTGAAATAAGATAGCTTGCATGACACAGAGCAACCAGAAGTCCTTATTGGTGATGTCCATGCCAAAGCATCATATAGCTTAATCCATTCAGAATACTCATCTGAACAATCTCATATCACGTAGAAATAATCAGCCTCCTCTTTATTACATCATTACAACACTTTGGTCAGTCTGACCAACCTCTTCTCCACAAATGTTTTGGGACATGTTGCCAGATGTTAGCCAACTTAAAAGATACAAACAGATAGGGAATGTGATGGATTGTTGCACCTTATTAAATTTCCATCCATTCCTTATCCTGTAACTCCCTACCTATTCAAGTCTGAACAAAGTGTCGTAAGCTTAATCTGTTTAGCATCTAACTCCCAACAACAAAGGCAGTGTAATTCAGAAAAAAATTGGCATCCTACATTAAGGGAGAATAAGCTTAATTGTGGATCTAGCAATAAAGCATTTGATTTGATTAAATTTGATAAAGTCTTTAAATAATTCTCTTGTCTTTTGAGGAAATTTATAAATATTGCCACCGATATAAACTTCCTGATTCATTCAATTGACTAAAGCTGGTCTGCCAAAACTGACCTGCAAAAATAACATTTTCTGTAATATACTCTCACAAAAAAAAAAAAACAGCTAGCAATAAAAGACAAGTTTAATAAACAACTTGAGTGCTTTTGTTCCACTCAATATTCAAGAACATCTTTAGAATGAATACCCAAGTGCAATCAGTTAATTTAAATACAAAAGAAAATCACAAGACTGAAAACACCTGACAGTACACATTAAGCATCGATTAATCTTTACACAAATAAGCTACCGGTATTTAATGTATTTAATATTATTCAGTAAAAACATCCACATTAAAAAAAATCAAAAACTTTCAAAATATAAGGACACTCTGACATTCTTAACTATATTACATATTATAAATATTTCTTTGTTTAAGAACATGTTATATATTTATAGAATCATTTAAATCTGGAGGCTTATTTGCTGTGAGCTACTACTGCCAAAGCAGTTCTTTGACCTCTAAGAAATTATTAAAATCCCTCTGTACTATTAAATTCCACTTTGCCAATTACTTTAAAAGCAAATTTTATAAAGTCTGGGCATACAACAGAATGCTTAAATAACCCATTATTTTTATCTTATTTTTATAGGTAAAATATGTTCATAAATAATTCTCTCTGGGCTTCTTATAGATTTACCAACATAAAAATATTACAACTATAGTATAAAACAATATAAACCATTCCTACACTGTTACAATTATATTTTCCATTAATAAAAATGTTTGTAATATGTCATCATTGATGTAGCTACATTGTTTACAAACGTAACAGGGATTTTACTGATATTTTTTGCTGAACTACTTCCATCCCTTTGTTTATCCAACAAGGTTTTTATACTCCCCTTTCTTTTATAAATAAACCTTGGTTTGCCACCCATAATCTTAAAAAAAATCAATATTCCCACAAATGATTTTCCAGTTGTTTGTAATCGCTTCATTCAAACCTCTGCCATCCATAGAAAATGGAATAGGAAAAGACCTACTAAAAATGAACACATATTCCTCCTTGTTGTTAATGTTGTCTTTTATCTTTAGTGGTTTCTTGTGAAAGCCCTTTTATTAAATCAGGAGACAAGTAAAGAAAAATATTATAAATATTATAAATACTCTCATTGCTGGAGCTTTTCTTCCCAGGCCTCCATTGAAAATTGGCTCAACATGGCCCAATGGACTTTCCTGGTTAACAAACTGCAATAAATAAATAAATAAATAAATAAATAAATAAATAAATAAATGAAATGAAATGTCTCTTGTTTCTAATTCCATTGAAAATTTCCATTAACCCTTCCACAGGGTATCCATTCTCTCTAAACAAATTAACAAAGAACACACATTCCATTTCAAATTTAGTTATTAGAAATAGTTATTGAAGCCCTAATGAATAGACCCCTTACTATATTTAACTTTATGTGCATTGAGTATTGGCTTTTATAATGTACCTGCTTATCTGTAAATGTCTTTTGTTTTATCAATAAACATACTTAATATATTGTCTAGGAAGTCAACTTCAAAGCCACATCCACTAACAATCAATTTTATAAAGCCGTTAGTGATATTTCTGTCTCCTATAAATACAATCATAAAATAATTCTAAATGGCCAATCCAAATAAAAATAAGTTCTGTAATCCAATTTTGCCAGTTAATTGGCTTTACCTATCATAAAATCATTATTGCACCAAATCCTTACCAGTCCTGTCACTATAGATAACTCAAAGAGCTGATAACAGTGTTTCATTCCCCATTTATCTACCCCCCTGAATCCCAAACGCTATTTGAATTCCTTTATACTCCATGCAAAACGTAATAGTGAGGGACCACTATTTCTATAAAAAAAAAGCCATAGATGCTTACTGACTTATCTCACTCTTAAGAATTAACAAGCAAATGTCTTCTCGGTTTACTGGGAACTACTTTTTGTCTGCTTTGGACATTAGCAATTGGGCACAATTCCCTGGAAGAAAAAAATAAAACTGTTTTTTTTTTGTTTTGTTTTGCTAACAAATGATTTTTGTTCAGGCCATCACTGGATCAAAAGGTTGAAAAAAATGTAAGATGCACCCCATAGCATCAAGTACAGTTTGTTTTCTGAGGGACTTAACAGTTGTTTGGAAGTGAGGAGTTGAGGTATTGTATAAGGAAGTCGGGAGTTGCAGAGAAGTATTTAAGAGTGGTACAGTATATGTATCAGGCCAGTGTCACAGTGGTGAGGTCTGCAGAGGGAGTGATGAATGCATTCAACATGGAGGTGGGCTTACATCACGGATCAGCTCTGAGCCTTTTCTTATTTGCATTGGTGATGGACAGATTGACAGACAAGATCAGACAGGAGTCCTCGTGGACTATGATGTTTGCAGATGACACTATGGTCTGTCATTAGAGTAGAAAACAGGTTGAGGAGACCCTGGAGAGGTGGAGATATGCTCCAGATAAGAGAGGAATTAAGGTCACCAAGACTAAGACAGAATAATATGTGTGTGAATGAGAGGGAGGATGGAGGAATGATGAGGATGCAGGGAGTAGAGTTGGCAAAGGTGGATGAGTTTAAATACTTGGGATCAACATTTCAGAGTAATGGTGAGTGTGGAAGAGAGGTGAAGAAGAGAATACAGGCAGGGTGGAGTGGGTGGGGAAGAGTGTCAGGAGTGATTTGTGACAGACGGGTGCCAGTAAGAGTGAAAGGGAAGGTCTACAGGAAGGTAATGTTATATGGGTTGGAGACAGTGGCATTGACAAAAAGACAGGAGTCAGAGCTGGTGGTGGCAGAGTTAAAGATGTTAAGATTTGCATTGGATGTGACTAGGATGGACAGGATTAGGAATCAGTATATTAGAGGGTCAGCTCAGGTTGGACAGTTTGGAGACAAAGTCAGACAGGCGAGATTGCGTTGGTTTGGAAATGTGCTGTGGAGGAATGCTGGGTTTATTGGGAAAAAGATGCTAAGGATGGAGCTGCCTGGTAAGTGGAAAGGAGGAAGGCCTGAGATAAGGTTTATTGATGTGATAAGTGATTGGTGTGACAGAGAAAGATGCAGAGGACAGGAAGAAATGGAAATGGATTATCTACTGTGGCGACCCCTAATGGGAACAGCTGAAAAAATAAGATATATATATATATATATATATATATATATATATATATATATATATATATATATATATATATATATATATATATATATATATATTTTTTTTTTTATTTTTTTAATTTCTCCAAGTCTTTTGAGTTTCTAATACCATGACAGGAATGGACTCCATTCCAAAGTCAAGATATGATTAAAATTCCTGAAATTAGCATTGTTTCAATCTTTGGTGTTTGCCAGAAGTGCTCTTCATAGCACCTGCAATGTCCCCAATGACTCCTTCTGCAATTCATATGGAGTTACATGTATCGGTAACATATCTAAGTACGATTGTGAATTCTTTTTTTTAAGACCCGTTTCTCCTACTACTACTGGAACTGTCTGGGTATCCTTCTTCCACGTTGCCATTGTTTCTGCCTGCAAATCCTGGTATATTATAACTTTGTGTAAGACCTGTAGTCATTGGGTGTAGAAATTTCAATGATCAATGCTACTTTTGTCTTCTTTTCATTGACTACTATGTCTGTTTTTTTCACATCTATTTTTTGAACTGTTGGTAATGGGTGATCCCATGTGATGTAAACTTCATAATTTTCTATAATGTTTTGTGGCTCATGTTTCCAATATTTTTCAGGAACAGGTACAAACCACGACAATAGAAGCAGCCAAATAATCCACCACTTTATTTTAATATGAATTCTCTCTTAAACAACACAGTAGGACAAGCGCTTTCACCTGATGAATATCAGGCTTTATCAAGACAAATTGTGAAACAGATGTGCTCAAATTTAAATAGTACAAACAATTAAAATCCTTAATTGGTTCATAGCAATTACAAACCAATTCATTACATTTTAAAGTGCTGATGCTTCATGAACTACTGTTACAAAACTGTTACTGAAATATTGAATGAATACTTCTGTGTAAAATAAAAAACTTGATCAGTACATATTCATAAATTGAAGTACCTAAATTAAACAGAACAATTTAGCCTAACTAACTTGCCGAGAGGCTCAGTGAGACCCCCCCCCCCCCCCAGCCACAATCGGCCTAAACTTCAAAGGGTTCAACCCTTTATGTACTTTGGGAATTCCAAACATTGTGGGGGTAACTGGTTTGTTCACAAGTAAAAAGTTAAATAATTTCTCATTGATGGCTCCTTGCATTAAATTATCATGTAAAATGTACTTTTAACATATTCAACTGTTATTATTTTTTATATATTCAGCTGTTGCTAGTTCGTACATTAACATTTTATGAGGGCAGCTTATTTGAATGTGTGTTAGGTTTACATTAGTAAGGTGTGGCATTTCATGTTTTTTTAACATATTTTTGAATTATTTCCCTCAAAAGCATTTTTTAATGGATTCTTTTAATGTATTTTTAAGATTTTTATGGATTTTAAAATAATTGATCCACTTTGAAGTATATTTAGGAGGCATTCACAAACTTGGTTGTTCACAAGTTCCATAAGCACACAATTATTCCGTATTATTTTGCATTAGTTGACACTAATATTGTAGGTAAAGTTTTGTTCTGTTTAATTTAGGTACTTCGATTTATGAATATGTACTGATCAAGTTTTTTATTTTACACAGAAGTATTCATTCAACATTTCAGTAACAGTTTTGTAACAGTAGTTCATGAAGCATCAGCACTTTAAAATGTAATGAATTGGTTTGTAATTGCTATGAACCAATTAAGGTTTTTAATTGTTTGTACTATTTAAATTTGAGCACATCCGTTTCACAATTTGTCTTGATAAAGCCTGATATTCATCAGGCGAAAGCGCTTGCCCTACTGTGTTGTTTAAGAGAGAATTCATATTAAAATAAAGTGGTGGATTATTTGGCTGCTTCTATTGTCGTGGTTTGTACCTGTTCCAATATTTTTCAGCCACTTCAGTATTGTAATGTTTGCACAACAGTCTTGTCACATTATTATGTCTTTCACTATACAGTCATTCTGCCATTAGTGTATCACAACCAGCAACAAGATGTGAGACTGTTTTCAATTCTGTTTTACAACACCTATATTTGTCTGTTTCTCCCACATGTTCAATAGGCTTTGTAAACTAATGTGTACGTAGTTCCATATCTTGGGCCACCAATATTATCCTTTCATCTTTTGTTTAAATTCACTTCTCCTTAATCATTCCTGTCTTCAAGCCTGATCAACATGAGGTTGTTCCAAGAGTTTTCCATATTTGCAACTGTATTTATGCATTTTCTACATTTCTTGTCTTCTCATCTGATCATTCACTTTATATTCTTTCTTTTATTTTTTGGCACACTCAGTTGCTGCCTGATTTTTATCTACTTCTGGTTTAATTTCCATTCCCACTTTACACAGATATGCTTCGGCTAAACTAAGCAGGGAAGTCATCTTAGACTTATTCACCTCATGTTTTAAAACATTTACTTTGCTTGGGTCTTGTGGGTTTAGCAGATATGTATGCAGTCCTACGATTGCAGATCTATACATGCAGTCAATTTTGTGGAGGTCCATACCTCCTTCAGAATGGAGAATATATAGTCTTGGTATACACAGATATTTATAAATCATTTGTTTTATAAATCATTTGATAAGCAAGAAGCATCCATCATGTTTTCATGTATGACTGATCCAAAATCTTTTGTGGCCAGTCAGTTACTCCAAAACTGTAAGTTAGGGCAGAAAGAGCAAATTGGTTTATAGCTTGGATTTTGCCCCTAGATGTTAGTGCTGTTTTCAGTATTAATTTTAGTCTTCTAAAATATTCCTTTCTAAGTTTTATTCACATTTGTTCATGTTTTATTGTTGATCCGTCATCATCCATCCATCCGTCTTCAACTGCTTTATCCCATTTTACACATGGATCAATGTGTCACTTCAACAGTGACAATCATTTTGAATCAAGGTTTACACTGCCAGGTGGCTAGCCCTGCTGTGGTAGCTCATCTGTACCACTCACTCGCACACCCTCTCACACCTACAGCCAATTTAGAGTGTCCAATCCACCTACTGCATGTCTTTGAAATGTGGGAGGAAACCAGACCACCTGGAGGAAACCCACGTGACCGCAGGAGGACATGGAGACTCTGCACAGAAGGCACCCCAGCCGAGAATTGAACTGGAGAATCTCTTTGCTGTGAGGCAAAAATGCTAACTGCTGTACCTTCATCAGTTACTTATACACTCCGTCTTCCTCAAATTCTTTTATATTGCGTTCCTGTTCCAAGCTAATGCTTTCCTGCTTTAAAGGTTGCTTTTGCACGTTTATCAAGACCAAATGACATTCTTATATCATCTGAAAAAGTTTTGACCACTTGCTGTTGTACTTTCAGTTCCTCATCTGATGAACTATACAATTTTAAACTTTGTTGTTTTCTGGGAGCCAAGTTATAGCCGTGACCTAATCTGTTAAGTAGACAGCTTAATGGGTCAAGGGCAAGACAGAAGAGCAGTGGTGACAGTCACCCTGGAATATCCCCTTTGAATTTTTATCCCTGGAATAGTAATTTGTCCTTTATCATGGCTTAACAGCAAAGTGGATTGCCACTGTTTCATGGTTGTTCTAATGTAATTGATCAATATAAGGTGTATCTTACACAACTTTAAGCACTCTTTTATCCATAAATGTGGGATACTGTCAAGTGCTTTCTTATAGTCTATCCATGCTATACTTAGATTCTTTCCCTTTTTATAGTTCTCCATTATGACTTTATTTAACAACAAATTATCCTTTGTTCCAAATTACTTTCGTTACCCTTTTGTTCTGTTGCCATGATTGACTTTTCTTCTAGATGACTATAAACTCTGTCAGCATCAATTCCAGTGTATAGTTTATACATCAGCGGAAGGCAAGTTATTGGTCTATAGTTTTTAGGATAGCTTGCAGGTTCACTTTTAAGCAGGAGTATTGTTTTTCCTGTTGTTAACCAGGCTAGTGTCTGTTTGGGGTGCCCATATAAATAGTTCTTACTCATGGCTAAATCTTCAGGTAAAAGATGTTAATGCTTTTAGCCAAGAAGTTAGGTACTTCATCTGGACCTTTGGTTTCCATTTAGGAGCTTTTCTTAACTTTGTTCAATCTCTCTGGCTTTTAGCTCATCCCATTTTATATCCTATACATTTGAACGTCTTATTCTTTCTTATACTTCTTCTATCCATTCAGCATCTTTGTTATACTCTACAGGATCTTCATAGATATTTCTCTAAAATGTATCTATTTCTTTTTTGGTGGTGTTTCTTTTTGCCATGTTTCCCAATTCTCTATAAAACTTTTTTGGATTATCAATAAATTGCTTATTTTGTACTTTTCCTTTATATTTATCTGGAAATCTTCTAAGTCCCTATGTCACAAGATGGTTTGCCAACTGGCTCACTGACAGAACCCACACTGTAAAAGTTGCAGACTCCAAATCTGACTTCAAACCAGTGACAGGTGGAGTACCACAGGGTTCAGTCCTGGGACCTCTCCTGTTTGGTATCTACTTCCCTGAAGTACAGGCTAACACAGAAGGCCTTTGGCTAACGAAGTTCACAGATGACTGCAAACTAGGAGCCATAGTCGAGTCCCCAAATGATGTGGACATCTTATAGAAGGGCCTCACTGAGACAGATACCTGGTGTTAGAGCCATGGCCTCAAGCTCAATGCCAAAAAGGGCATTGTCATCCCCTTTGGTAAAAACTGTGTACTCATGAGCTACCACATAGGTGGCAGTTTACTTAATGCCGAATGTGTGATAAGAGACCTTGGGATCCAGGTGGATTGTAGTCTCTCCTTTGATAATCACATCGCCACAGTAGTCAGGAAATCCTTCTATGTGGCACACTTCATCACAAAAGGGTTCTCATCCAGGAAAAAAGAGGTCATTGTTCTCCTCTACTCGACACTCATTAGACCCATTATAGAATACAATGCCCCTTTTGGAATGTACCTCACAAGACATCTGCAGCAGCTGGAAAGGCCACAGAAGTACCTCACAAAGAGGATTACTGGCCTCAAACAGATGCCATACACTGACCATCTCAAAAAACTCCAGCTTTACTCTGTAGCATATTGCCTACTCCGAGGTGATCTCTGCCTAACATATAAAGCTATGTCAAACCCAGAGCTGTTGGACATGCTACACCTAAAGAAATCCCAATCCCTCTGAGCTACATGTTCTAGGGACTTAAACCTTGTCACCACAATAAACAGGACATGCTGGAGGGATAGATTCCTGTCCCAGAGACTTCCCATACTCTGGAACAAGCTACCCATCTATGTCAAGCAAAGTTCCTCATTAGCACTCTTCAAGAAAAATCTTGATGAGTGGACTGGAAATAGGAAATACACCCCGGGGATCACGTCTGTGGCTCTGCTCGACAGGGGCACAGGAAAATAATTTTCTTGGGTGGCGTAAGCCAGGGAACATTGTTGGCTAGGCTTACTTAGGCCTTTGGGCCGATAGCCTAGTACCTACCTATGAACCTATAAGTTTTTCTGTCTGTGCTGATATTTTTAGTTCATTATTTGGGATAGTGCACACTAGATTCTGATCTGTTCTGATACTGTGATTTGCTTTTATCATGTCTATCTTTCTGATTATTTTTGTTGATCTGTTCCCTCTTATATGCTCTTCTAACAGTGACACTTCATGCCTTAACTGCTTTATAATTTTCTCTATTCAATACCTCCATGATGTTATTCGATTTCACCCCTTCCTTTTCCTTACTGCCCTGTGTTGTTGTGGTAGGACTTTATCTGTTATTAATTTAGCTGCACAGTTATCGGGATTAGATTTCCTACACTAAATCCTTCACTTTGCATGTAATGCATGACCTCGGTTTCTACTTCTTCAACGTCTCCATTACTAATCCTCTTTTCTACTTTTCCTCTTTGTTTTCTTATTTTTCTTGTACTGTAAAATTTTCCATGTCCGGATGCCTTTGCCTGTATTTCTCTTCAAATATCTTTGGTGCTGCTCTTTTTGTATTGACTAGTTTTGCTTTCTCTTCTACATAAATATTGCACCATATTAAATCTCTTTTTCTTTCCCATGCCCATATTTCTTCTTCACATGTCTCCTGCTCCTCCTGTTTCTCCTTACTCGGGGGACTCATTCTCTCATGCTGAGATATAACCAGTGTTAGACTTTCTAAACTAAGATCTTTCACTTTGCAGGTATTTCATAACTTCAACTTCTATTTTTTAACTTATACTTTACTAATCCTCTGTTCTACATTCCCTCTTTGTGATCCTATTTTTTTATATTGTGAAATTTTCCATATCTGAATGCCTTTGCCTGTATTTATATTTGAATATCTTTGGGGCTCCTTTTTCTGTATTTCTTAATTTGGCTTTCTACTTTGCATCGATATTGCACCATACCAGATCACTCTTTCTTTCCCATGTCCATATTTCTTTTTTTACCTTTCAAAAATCTCTAGATTTTGTTCTTGATATTTTTGCACTTTCTCGGTTGCTTCATTTTCCAAACAGCCCAAGGTTTCTTGGTCTATATAGTGTTTTTCATAAATCTGTTGTATTAATTAACACACATTTTTATTTGAAGCTTTTGACAGTTTTTGTTGTGCAGGTATTTTTCTTTCCTCTAATTTCTCTCTTAATATTTTGTATATCTTCTGCTTAGAAATTCTGGTCTTCTTGCATAATAGTAACAATGCATAATTTCTTTCTTATCCTCAGTAGTCCACTCTATCATCTGTATGGCTGTTTTTTTGGCCTATCAATTGTGATTTTTGTGGACTACTACTTCCTTCTACAACAAGGGGCCATCCTCCTCCTAGGCCAGGCCTAGCCCCATTGTAGGAATGTTTCCATGTCTTGAGGACTCCACACTGTAATTTTTTCCAGCCCTGGCACCAGTGCACCTACCAGGATTGTGCATTTTTTATCCTGGGTCTTGTGCACCCAGGTATCTTTTTTAATTTTTAGCCTACCTCTGTCCATGATGAATACTATATAAAATATAATCTATATATCAATGTTGTCTTGGTGAGATTTTGTGAAAAACAGGGTCTGCCTCATGAAGCTACTCACAAGACTTGAAGATAAATTTATTTCCAGCAAGACTACTCTCCTTTGCTTGCTGATTTACCATCTCTCCATTTGGACCTCTATCATCTCTCCATTTGGACCTCTATCATCTCTCCATTTGGACCTCTATCATCTCTCCATTTGGACCTCTATCATCTCTCCATTTGGACCTCTATCATCTCTCCATTTGGACCCCTATCATCTCTCCATTTGGACCCCAATGCCTACAGTATATATAAACAATATTTCTTGAAGATCAGAGAAATCAGGAAAACAAGAAAATGTTTAAAAGAGAAAAAAGTGTAAAAGATATAGTGCTTAGTAAGTCAGTGGAAAAGACATCCATTGTATGATCATTTTATATAATAGTAAAACTGGAAGTTTAGAAGGTGTGAAGGAATATTGCAAATACTCTTTGCTGGATAATGATATGAAAATGACATTCTTTGGAAATTATCCTGTGATTTTTTTTTTAGACTAGCTAAATGTTGTAATTATATTTTGAGAATCATATACACTATTTCCTGAAGTGGTCTACATAAATTTACAAGACACTGTTGGATACATGTGAATATTACACCTTATAGGAGTGAAATGTGAATAGTTTATTTTTTTAAAAAACTGATTCTTATGTTTACTTGAAGACTTTGTTGTTATTTGGTGAGATCATGGAAATGTGTCCTTCCCTTCAGAGTTGCTTGATCTTGGAATTACTATACTTAACAATGCAAGAGTGGGGATCTGTGTGTGTATGTGTGTGTGTGTGTGTGTGTGTGTGTGTGTGTGTGTGTGTGTGTGTGTGTGTGTGTGTGTATGTGTTTGTGTGTGCATGTGTTTGTGTTTGTGTTGGGGTGGGTTCCCCTGCAAAATGCATTTTTGTAACTATTTTAAAATAGTGTGGCAATCAACAGCTTCAGTGATTATTTGTGTAACAACTGTGATTCTACTGTTTATTGATAGAGTAAAATGCAATGTATATACTCTTCAGTTCACTTAGTGAGACACCTGTGGTTAAACAGCCTTTATTTTGATATTCAGAAATTTGTTATATATACCCCAACATTTGAAGCATATGCTTTATTTTGTGATTGCACAAAGTTTATATAAGCATGACCACGAGAAATCTTGGGAGGATACATGAGCCAGAGAAATCAATTTGACCAAAAATAAATAAATAATTAAATAAATAAATAAAAATTAAGAAACGCAGAAGAATGCCACTTTATGAAATTTCATAATGGTAAAAGCTTCTATCTGACATGGACAGACTCAGTATTACACTTATTGTATATCAATAGAAATATAAAACTGGCTAAAAGTGTAAAAGGCTGGTAGCACACAAAGAGTTTTCTATTATTAAGTTTGGCATCATATTTCCAAATAGTTTACATCATGAACTAAAAGTGCTATCCATGCAATTAAAGTGCTACTGGTCAGTGAACAAAATTAAATGGCATGACACGACTGTACAACCAACTGGGAAATAAAGGGATATGTGTTTTAATGTGAATTATTAAGTGTTACTGCAATTTAAGTACTAATGGACTGTAGAAAACAAAATGGAATGAAACAAGTATGGAACAACTGGGAAATGCAGACTATAAAAATCAGGTCCTGAAGCATCACAATACAGCAAAAGAATGTCCATGCCGCATCAAACAACCAAACAAAAGCTTATCATACCGAAAAAAAACGAACAAACAAAAAAAACCCACCCACTTAACTAGTCAAGCAGGTACACCAAAACACCTACGACATACTCAAAATCTTAAAGAATATCCCAGGCTTCCTTCACCTTCACCGGAGTAGATAGGTATCGCTTTCACCGTATGTTTGGACTTCTAAGCATTCATACCATCTTGCACCTAGCTCAATGCGCCCACTCTATTAATACACCACATTTAACTATAACCCCATTTTGAATTTTTGTACACATTGACAAAGGCACACTTTTACCTATAACTTGCATAAATAACTTCACTCATCTGCTAGGTATGTCAATTAATATGCCATTTACTTATATACACACAGAGGCTCATAGCAATACAAATTAAAATGCACTTTAAAGAGTAACACATTTTTTAAATCCTTTGTTGATTTTCTTGGCACATTCTAACAATATGCAAACAATCAGAGTAATAATTTATTAAAATTTCCAGGACTGTCACCTGGTTTATTATCTAAGTTTCTATGAAACAAAAACATCAACGTGTTCCTATAAATGTATATATACTGCCCCCCCGGGGAGCAAAGTCAACAAACATGAAAACAGTTCCTGAAGAACATGTCATGCTGATGTTCTACAATAACTTTAGCTTTATTTTACAGTCTAAGACAAGTATCAGTCAACTCTAAACTAATTAACTAAATATTGTTAAATAACAAAATTTAAAAACATCCCTATACATTTTACTCAGCATTGATAGTCTTAACTCCTTTGCAGTCACACCTTTACTCTTAGCTAATCACACTTGGTTATGTCGCTACTTTACTGAGAATAGAAGAGCTTATTCCTTTGAATATCATACTTAATTAAACACATTCTATTGACATGACTTCTGAAGGTAAATTATCTTCAAAAATATATAATCATTCATATTTCTTTTACATTTTCACTTTTGTGTTAATCATGTTATTTTATCAGTCAGTTTCATGTTTATCTCTAAAAGTTCACGGACATTTGAGATAACAGCTCTCTGTATAGTATCCATCAAGAAAGAATTCTAACTAAGCTGTCATCTGGGTGCCACATTAGTATTCAAACATTACAAACACATGCCACTCTTCTGACATTAAACCAAAATAAAATGGAGAACCAGTGCCAAAATTAAAACTCTAAAGCACAGAAACGCACAGTAAGAAGGACCGCAACAATTTCTGTAGAAAAGTTTTAATACGATCACACATCACACTTCTTCTTCCGGCTTTTTCCTGGTTAGGGGTCACCACAGCAGATCACCTGTCCGCTTATGATTGGCAGTGAAGTTTTATGGTGTTGAATTGCCAGCCCAGCACCCAACCTTCCACAGAAGGCACACACACTCACACCTAGGGCCAGTTTAGTGTCCAATCCACCTACAGCATGCCTTTGGGATGTGGGAGGAAACCAGAGCTCCTGGAGGAAACCCACGCGACCACAGGAAGGACATGCAGACTCCACACAGAAGGCACCCCAGCCAAGGATCGAACTGAAGAACCTCTTGCTCTGAGGCGGCAATGCTAACCGCTGCACCACTGTGGCCGCCCATGATCACACATCACACTAAAAACATAAAATGCTTAACAAGCCACCGTGTTTTTTATCCAATATAGACTTCATCAGGTATAAAATCACATTTTCCAAACTCCTATTTAACCCGCCAGCATTCTCAGTCTTCCAACAGGAATCTTTATCTAATCAATCAAGTTAAACATTTAAATAAACAGTGCTTATGGCCAAAGAGCATGTGAATATAAAACATAAGATTCTATTACTTTACTTAAAAACCCTTCATATCAAATATATTATGGATACTAAAATCTCAATATCATAAATATATTAAATAAATAAATAAATATTTAATATATAAAAAATATATAAAAATTATATAAAAAAAAAATAAAGCCGTATGTATTTTGCAAACCGTTGGTACCCTCTAGTGACTTGTTAAGTGTTTCATGTTTTTAGTGTGCTGTGTGATCGTATTAAAACTTTTCTATAGAAATTGTTGCTTACTGTGCCTTTCTGTGGTTTTAGACTCTTCTGACATTGTAATAGTCAAATATCTCAGAGGTTTCTTATAAATTTTGAACAGTACTAACAACTATACATTTTTTAAACCATCTTTTTATACTTGGACAATAGCATCATAATTGCTATTAGAACTCACTTTAATACCATAACATCTAGAGTGACTCACACATTAAATATGAAATAGTCACTCAAAATGTTTTCATAATTCACTGTCACTTCAAATGCTTTTCAATCAGTTGTATTAGTGCTTTGGTCAACAAGTCAACCAGTATTTGAGATATCAAAGTCCCTGTAGGCTCAGTCAGGCAGGAATTTGGGTTACACAGTTCTCCTGCCATTACCAAACGAAGCGCTTATGTTTCAAAAGCACATTTAATTATCATTCATATTCTCAAATCTGGAAAGCACCTCAGAAATATTGGGAGACTATTGTACTGTAAAACCCTTTATGTGGCTCATGTAACTTTCTCCTGCCAATGTGCTCCCCCCAAGGAATATGCAACCCTAGTATCCTCACCCTCTTGGCCCCCCTCTTGTTCTCATTCCTCTTCCATCTCAGTAATTTATGGACATTTATTGTTTTTGTCAGTGTCTTCCACTAAAGACTCCTCACTCACAGAAGTCTAACTCTGGGGTTAAACCTTGCTAAATGTCCCTCACTGTTTAAGCTGAAGTGAACATTTGCTGCTCCACGGGGAAAACACAAGTATCACTGATGATATCTTTTACCAAATGCTGTGCTGTCAATGTTTTTTAGCCAATTTCAGGAACTGTGCCTTTTGCTATGAAGTAGTCTCTGGGAAATCATGATTCACCACAGCTGTTTTTGTTTTCCTCTATAATTCCTTTCCCTGTTTGGTGTAACTCTAACAGAACTTGCTCCTTCTCATAACATATCACATACTGTAGCAAACCCACTCTTGGCAGTCACACATCCTATCTGTTAATAGTGACTGTAACTGATGTTTTCACTTTTCCTACTGACTGCTTAGAGATATCCGTCCATTCAGCTATTTTGGTTTTCACATATTCAGGACAGTCAATGCATTACTATAGTTTCAACACTCTACTGTCTCATATTGTGCCTTTTTGCTTTGTCTTTTAAAGTAATCAACATTTACAGAGTATAAACAATTTAGCTGCTCAGTTGTGCCATCTTACTTTATACATCGACTACTCATTGGTTTAAAGCCAGCATGGTATCGTAGCTCCTTCAAAACTTTAACGGAGTCATCATCATAAAATTCGGGTTGAAGCATATGATCATTCAGCAGCTCACACATAGCCCTATCCATTCCTGATTTCCAAAACATCATCACTTGCTGACAGTTACCACCATCATTAACAAAAGCTGTAACATTAGCCAACTGCAGTTGGTCTTTTTGTGTCTTAACATGCATATCTTTCTTTTGTTTGCCCAGTTCTGAGGACATCACCTCAAAGTGAAACTTTATCTTCCACTAGAACCATAATCACACCAAGCCTTCAGCTAGACATTCAAATAAATGTTTAAATGCTAAAAGTTTATGGAATGGCTGGGGGAAGTGGCCTCAAGACTTCCCCAAGCAGTATCTTGTTCCATGACTTGTTCAGAGTCACACAGTAGGCAGAAGACTATAAGATGAAGCTCACTAGCAGATCATAGCCTTTATTTCCTGTGCAATGAAATATAAAAACAATTGTGAAATGCTACACTTCATTTCATCTGATGCATTTAACTTCTAAATTAATATTATCACTACTGTTATCATTCAAAACTGCTTTCACATTTTTTTTCTAGAAATACTCAGTTTCTTAACTGGGATGCTATGAGTTAACTGTGGCTCACATTTATTATCAAATGTGGCCAATCAGCATCAAATTTTCATTATGTTGGAGACAGCTAAACTATACTGAAAGCCCTACTTCAAATGCAATGTAGGGTAAGAGCATTAGAAGCTACTACATGGGACAAGGAAGCCTAGATGGGTACATGTTATCATCTGCAGTAGCTGCAGCTAATGACAACACTATCTTTCGGGGGAAACTGGGCTAACAGCTGGATGCCGGTTGAATGAGTTTAGCGAACTGTGTTCACACTTTATAAACAGTAAAGAAAGTTTATTCATACTTTTTTTTAAACAAGAAACATCCTTGTTAAATTATCATTTATTACCTAGGCAATCATACATTTATATAAATGCAAACAAACCCACATTGACATAATCCCAGTTGCAAGCATTTTACATCACAAACCATATTGACATCATTTTAGTTGCAAACATTATACATCACTTATAATCTACCCAATCATTATCAGTCAAACATTACATATCCCATTCAAATCCTGCCTTCTTTTAAACCTCATTCCTCCTCTGTATGTATTGTTCATACAATTCCCATTTTTCCTATGTAATTTCTAAATATCCCAGTTCCTGTTGTTTTATCTCTGCTACTATAACTCTATTCACTCCTTCTAATACTGTTGGTTTACACTTTGATTTCCATTTTGTAGCAATTTCTTTTTTGGCAGCCACCATAATTAGACTCAGCAAGGCCTTACTATGTCTAGACAGTTCCGATTCTGTATTATAGCTCAGAAAAATCATTTCCCTATTTACACCAATTTGCTTCTCAATAAGTCTGATAGAGTTCTCTGCAGGGAATCTTTAAAGTCTCTCAACTCATTGTACTCCCATAAAACATTCCCAATTACCCATTTCTTCCCATCACACCTCCAACATTTGCTGTCTACCTGAGGAAAGATTCTCTGGAGTGTACTTGGGGTATAAAAATACCCACACAAACATTTCCAAGCAAAGATCCTAAATATTCTGGATTTTATTGTATATTTGGGAGACAAAAATATATCCCCATTGTTTCTTTGTGAACTGCTTGTCCATACTCTTCCCAATCCTTTCTAACCTCCTCTGATTGATTCTTATAGCTATTGTGCAATATTTTATATGCTCTACTAATTATTCCTTTTTTTCTAAAAATAGCTTCCGTTCTAGATTCTGCTAAAAACTCTACAAGTGCTGGTCTATTGTTTATGCCCCCCTATTTCTTTCTCTTTGCCTATATTCTGATATCAATCTTTGATAGGGAAGGCAGTCTCTAACCTGCACATTCAAATGAATTCTTGGCATCTTCCCATTCTATTACCTTTCCCTTTCTAATTATTTGCTCCCAATACTTTGGTTCCTGTGCCAGATTTCTCCAATAAATTCCAGCCCTGTCTTGCCTGATGTCTGTATCCCTAATTGCAGTCATCCCTATCAGCAGAATCTCCTTTCTCCATTACCGTGTTGGCTTAGTTCTTAGAATATTTTCTGCTGCTTTATGAATATAATTTTTCTGTATGATTATTGCTGTTCTCCTTAAAGGCTTGCATCCAAAATCCCGGTGTCTCCTTGTTTCTTGAGCTTCCCACTGTTTCATCATCATCCTTTTCCACTTTGAATTATAGTTTTCTGCTTGTGCTATGTATAGGAGCCTTAACTGTGTAGCTCTGAAATACCCCTTCAAATCGGGTGATCCCGATCTGCCCTGTACTATTGGTGTATCCTTACTTTTTAGCACAAAATGTATATTGCTTTAAGTCATTTAATATTTTTTCCTTATCATTTAGCATAATTAATTGTATATATAGGGTGTACTGTAAAATATGGTTCACATAAAAATACCATTTCTATAAAAAAATACTTGCAGGAAATTGATCAGGCTTTAACTGCATTTTTCTAGCAACTAAACATTTAAATCATGCATGGCAGTTTGACATATGAACTGCACTTGTTTTGTTTTTATCATATATTTATGTCCCACTATCTGCCAGCCATTATGCCTCTCATGATCATTTAAGCACATTCATCCTCTTGTCCTCATGAATGAGAGCTGACCATGAAGACCATTATCCATCAAGGGTTTTATGGCATGGCCTAGTTTCTTGCCCCCTGTAGCTGATGTGCATGCTTGCTGATGTGAGGGCCTTGAATCAAGAGGATGTGGATCCTTACAGACGTGTTATAGATGTTAAGTGTCTATCACTTCATTTAGCTTTATTCACCATCTTTATGTCAACACAAATACTTACTTCTGGAAAATTTTGCTTTCAAGAGATTACATTTGGGGATACCTAGGGTGCCAAGTCAGTTATTCTTTCTATCATGTCATCTTTTTCTGACTTGACTTTTCAGGTATGGTTCTTATATGGAAAGGTACTTTTCATGGAGTATGTATATTGGCTTTACTGACGTATCTATATGTAGATGACTTCATAGTTTCTCAGTTTGCATTTGCTTTGATATGTCTGCAAGCTCTTCCTGCAACTGTTTGCATTAGATTCCTGTCCTGTATCAGTCATTAAGAAGTTAAGTATCTTAACTAGATCAAACTTTTCAGCAATGACAAAACATATCTGCCAGTTCCATGAACAACATAAATTTCTGTCTTGATTTTAGCATCATCTAAAAGGCTGGTTTCAGAAGTGAGAAAAAACACTATTGTTTGAAGGACTGTTTTCTGGAGCTTATACGACAGTGGCAAGGAGCCAGAAATGTGAGTCCTCCTAATCAGGAAACAGGGAGTAAAAACTGCTAGCAAGACTTATTTTGGCTGTTTCAAAAATGTGCAAGTATAAAGATGACTTTTTTGCTGCTGTTTAAAACCCTTCAAAGTAAGACCATTCCTTTAGCTGTTGTTTAAAAACATGCAAAGTAAGACTGTTCTTTTAGCATTGTTCAAAGCCTACATAACAATACTATTTTTTTCTGACTGCTATTAAACACTTTTTCAAACTGTTGCCTTCTACCCACTGAGCTGAAGAAAGTGTATTTTGTGTAAAACTCTAGTGAAGTATGTGTCTTCTGATGGGACTGAATTAACTGCCTTGTTTATTTGGAAAGTCTGCATCTGCAAATTGTGCTTTGTAACACATGGAGAAGATACCATGCATCACCTAAACTATTCTCTTGACCCAGTGAAATGCTACTTCTTTGGCCTAGTGAACTCTAAAAAAAGAAAGCTGATGCCGACCAGTATGGAGAAAGCTGTAGAAGAATTGTTTCAAAGTATTCACCCTCAGCAAGAAATTATTCAAGCTGTACAGCAGAGGACTGTGGTTCAACAAGAAACTAATGAAGCAAAACAGGAAACTAATTGAATACAACAGGAAACCAACAGTGCTTTACTACAAAGCATTTCTATTTTATAACCCTGCTCAGTCATTATGAAGTGGACCTCAGTGGTCTGACTGTGGAACACTGGAAACATGTTAAG
This sequence comes from Protopterus annectens, assembly GCF_019279795.1. Classification (NCBI taxonomy): domain Eukaryota; kingdom Metazoa; phylum Chordata; order Ceratodontiformes; family Protopteridae; genus Protopterus; species Protopterus annectens. The sequence continues at coordinate 165,959,017 of NC_056735.1, forward strand.
AAATTACAAAAAATAATCAAAGAACAATAGAGAGCCATTCAAGTTCTGCAGGGTGTCTGCAGCTGGCAGAAGGGATCATAACAATCCAGGGAGGAAACCAGTCTGTTTCTCAGGTGGAAAGAGCTGGCTACTACTTCCAAAAGTTAACCACCCATGACTGTTGAAATGGAGGTTCTCCAGCTGTTGAATGAGCTACACAAGTACCACAATTCCAGAGTGGTAAAGCTTCAAAGCCTGTTTTGACTCGAAATTTGTGGAAGCCAATGAATACAGGAAACTAAAGTTAGAGATTTTGATACAGCCAGGTGTCAGTCCAAAAGTCTGAGTATAGAAGTTAGATGTCTAAACTTACATGTCTGAAAAAGACAACTTGATCTCAGATGTTTGACTTGATCCACCTGGGTCAGAAGTGGCTACCGAGTATCAGTAACTGTGATGGGTCAGATTCTGAACACCTTGCACAGCCACATTTGATGATCAAAAAGTCAAAGCAGTCCCAGCACTACAGACACAATTCCAGCCACTGAAACTCCAGAAATGGTTAGTCTATTCCAAGGGGATTATGGAGAAGATAAAAAAAATACGACTACCTCCAAGATTGCGCCGACAATCTCAGACAACCTTTAGTGTTGGATGGGACCAAAAAGAATACGACTACCTCCAAGATTGCACCGACAATCTCAGACAACCTTTAGTGTTGGATGGGACCAAAAAGATTACGACTACCTCCAAGATTGCACAGACAATCTCACACAACCTTTAGTGTTGGATGGGACCCAAAAGAATACGACTACCTCCAAGATTGCACAGACAATCTCAGACAACCTTTAGTGTTGGATGGGACCCAAAAGAATACGACTACCTCCAAGATTGCACCGACAATCTCACACAACCTTTAGTGTTGGATGGGACCCAAAAGAATACGACTACCTCCAAGATTGCACCGACAATCTCACACAACCTTTAGTGTTGGATGGGACCCAAAAGATTATGACTACCTCCAAGATTGCACCGACAATCTCAGACAACCTTTAGTGTTGGATGGGACCCAAAAGAATACGACTACCTCCAAGATTGCACAGACAATCTCAGACAACCTTTAGTGTTGGATGGGACCCAAAAGAATACGACTACCTCCAAGATTGCACCGACAATCTCACACAACCTTTAGTGTTGGATGGGACCCAAAAGAATACGACTACCTCCAAGATTGCACAGACAATCTCAGACAACCTTTAGTGTTGGATGGGACCCAAAAGAATACGACTACCTCCAAGATTGCACAGACAATCTCACACAACCTTTTGTGTTGGATGGGACCCAAAAGAATATGACTACCTCCAAGATTGCACAGACAATCTCACACAACCTTTAGTGTTGGATGGGACCCAAAAGAATAAGACTACCTCCAAGATTGCACAGACAATCTCTGACAACCTTTAGTGTTGGATGGGACCCAAAAGAATACGACTACCTCCAAGATTGCACAGACAATCTCAGACAACCTTTAGTGATGGATGGGACCCAAAAGAATACGACTACCTCCAAGATTGCACAGACAATCTCACACAACCTTTAGTGTTGGATGGGACCCAAAAGAATACGACTACCTCCAAGATTGCACAGACAATCTCACACAACCTTTAGTGTTGGATGGGACCCAAAAGAATACGACTACCTCCAAGATTGCACAGACAATCTCAGACAACCTTTAGTGTTGGATGGGACCCAAAAGAATACGACTACCTCCAAGATTGCACAGACAATCTCAGACAACCTTTAATGTTGGATGGGACCCAAAAGAATACGACTACCTCCAAGATTGCACAGACAATCTCACACAACCTTTAGTGTTGGATGGGACCCAAAAGAATACGACTACCTCCAAGATTGCACAGACAATCTCAGACAACCTTTAGTGTTGGATGGGACCCAAAAGAATACGACTACCTCCAAGATTGCACAGACAATCTCACACAACCTTTAGTGTTGGATGGGACCCAAAAGAATACGACTACCTCCAAGATTGCACAGACAATCTCACACAACCTTTAGTGTTGGATGGGACCCAAAAGAATACGACTACCTCCAAGATTGCACAGACAATCTCAGACAACCTTTAGTGTTGGATGGAACCCAAAAGAATACGACTACCTCCAAGATTGCACAGACAATCTCAGACAACCTTTAGTGTTGGATGGAACCCAAAAGAATACGACTACCTCCAAGATTGCACAGACAATCTCAGACAACCTTTAGTGTTGGATGGGACCCAAAAGAAAACGACTACCTCCAAGATTGCACAGACAATCTCAGACAACCTTTAGTGATGGATGGGACCCAAAAGAATACGACTACCTCCAAGATTGCACAGACAATCTCACACAACCTTTAGTGTTGGATGGGACCCAAAAGAATACGACTACCTCCAAGATTGCACAGACAATCTCAGACAACCTTTAGTGTTGGATGGAACCCAAAAGAATACGACTACCTCCAAGATTGCACAGACAATCTCAGACAACCTTTAGTGTTGGATGGGACCCAAAAGAATACGACTACCTCCAAGATTGCACAGACAATCTCAGACAAGCTTTAGTGATGGATGGGACCCAAAAGAATACGACTACCTCCAAGATTGCACAGACAATCTCACACAACCTTTAGTGTTGGATGGGACCCAAAAGAATACGACTACCTCCAAGATTGCACAGACAATCTCACACAACCTTTAGTGTTGGATGGGACCCAAAAGAATACGACTACCTCCAAGATTGCACAGACAATCTCAGACAACCTTTAGTGTTGGATGGGACCCAAAAGAATATGACTACCTCCAAGATTGCACAGACAATCTCAGACAACCTTTAGTGTTGGATGGGACCCAAAAGAATACGACTACCTCCAAGATTGCACAGACAATCTCACACAACCTTTAGTGTTGGATGGGACCCAAAAGAATACGACTACCTCCAAGATTGCACAGACAATCTCAGACAACCTTTAGTGATGGATGGGACCCAAAAGAATACGACTACCTCCAAGATTGCACAGACAATCTCACACAACCTTTAGTGTTGGATGGGACCCAAAAGAATACGACTACCTCCAAGATTGCACAGACAATCTCACACAACCTTTAGTGTTGGATGGGACCCAAAAGAATACGACTACCTCCAAGATTGCACAGACAATCTCAGACAACCTTTAGTGTTGGATGGAACCCAAAAGAATACGACTACCTCCAAGATTGCACAGACAATCTCAGACAACCTTTAGTGTTGGATGGGACCCAAAAGAATACGACTACCTCCAAGATTGCACAGACAATCTCACACAACCCTTAGTGTTGGATGGCCCCAAAAGAATACGACTACCTCCAAGATTGCACAGACAATCTCAGACAACCTTTAGTGTTGGATGGGACCCAAAAGAATACGACTACCTCCAAGATTGCACAGACAATCTCACACAACCTTTAGTGTTGGATGGGACCCAAAAGAATACGACTACCTCCAAGATTGCACAGACAATCTCACACAACCTTTAGTGTTGGATGGGCCCCAAAAGAATACGACTACCTCCAAGATTGCACAGACAATCTCAGACAACCTTTAGTGTTGGATGGGACCCAAAAGAATACAACTACCTCCAAGATTGCACAGACAATCTCAGACAACCTTTAGTGTTGGATGGGACCCAAAAGAATACGACTACCTCCAAGATTGCACAGACAGTCTCAGACAACCTTTAGTGTTGGATGGGACCCAAAAGAATACGACTACCTCCAAGGTTGCACCAACAATCTCACACCACCTTTAGTGTTGGATGGGACCCAGAAGAATACGACTACCTCCAAGATTGGACTTACAATCTCAGACAACCTTTAGTGTTGGATGGGACCAAAAAGAATATGACTACCTCCAAAATTGCACAGACAATCTCAGACAACCTTTAGTGTTGGATGGGACCAAAAAGAATACGACTACCTCCAAGATTGCACAGACAATCTCACACAACCTTCAGTGTTGGATGGGACCCAAAAGAATACGACTACCTCCAAGATTGCACAGACAATCTCAGACAACCTTTAGTGTTGGATGGGACCCAAAACAAATTGGAAAAACTGAAATGTTTTAAGTGTTTTGAGCTTGGGCATTTAGAAATTGTCTACAAAATTATGAACCCATGGAGTGTGATGCATGCATTTGTCAGGAAGCAAATTCAGTGTTTGCTGAATAAGGCTTAGACAGCTGGTTTTGGCTGCATATTACAAAGCAGAAATGCAATGTGTGGATAGGTTGGAAACAAACAGAAACAGTTCTTGATTCTGGAAGGATGTTGACCTTAATACGTCAAACATTAATCAGTGGTAAAATTAACCCGGTGAAGACACTGAGCATGATAGGTGTACATAGAGACAGACTGCACTGTGCCATAGATAAACTAGAGTCAGTGTAATGCTCTAGGAGCTCTAAAATATTGTGTTAGGGTACTAATTGAGCATATGCTTGAAATACGTCTAGAGTAAGATTTTACCCATTTGTCTGACATGATCTTATATTCACATGGTGTTACAGTGGCCCACAGAAAGTGGGGATAACACTTAGAAAAATCCTTCCTTTCTCTAAAATGATGCAAAGGATTAGTCCAGATAAAATCAATGTAGGTAGCAGATCTAGGAGATTCTTCCGCTGATACCCTCAGTGTTGGAGGAATAAAGACCCCTTGTTGAAGTTTCAAGTAGTTTATTCAGTTAAGTAGGTAGATGTACGAGTGTTCTTGTTCTAACATATAGGTTCATAGGTTCATAGATGCATACTAGGCTAATGTCCCTGGAGCTTTTACAAGCCTATCCCATAGAAGTGCCCTGGCATCTTGACACCCGATGTTAGTTCCCAGTGCCTCTATCAAGTAGAGCCACTTGAGTGATCCCTGAGGTGAACTTTCTATTTCCCATTCACTCATCAAGGGTTCTCTTGAAGATGGCCAGTGAGGTGCTCTACTAGACATGTATGGAAAGCCTATTCTATAGCATGGGCAGTCTCTGGATTATGAACCTGTCCCTCCAGCATATTCTGTTGATTGTGGTAATGAGGTTGAGGTCTCTGGAGCATGTGGTGTGGAGGGAATGGGATTTCTTTAGATGCAGCATTTCTAACAGAGCTGGGTTAGACATGGCTTTGTAAGTCAAGCAGAGAACGCTTCTTAGTAGATGATATGAGACAGAGAAAAACTGGAGTTGTTTGAGTCTGTCCATGTAGGACATGTGTTTAAGGCCTAGGATCCTCTTCTTGAGGTACTTTTGTGGCCTTTCCAGCTGTTGCATTTGTATAGTGAGTTACATGCCAAATGGGGCATTACACTCAATGATTGTCCTAATGAGGGAAAAGTAAACAGAGATGATGACCTCTTTCTTCCTGGATGCAAAACCCTTGGTAATGAGATGTGCCACACAGAAGGACTTTCTGACCACAGTGGCAATGTGGTGGTCAAAGGAGAGGTTGCTGTCAACTTGTGTCCCCAGATGTCTTATAACACCTTCAGTGTTCAGTGGGCTCCCATCGATGTGGTAATTAGTGAGAACTGAGTTTTTCCCAAAGGGGATGATTGCGCATTTTTTGGCATTAAGCTTAAGGCCATGGTTTCGACACCAGTCATTGGTCTCAGTGAGGCCTTTCTGTAGGATGTCTGCATCACTTGGGGAGTTAATAATGGCTCCCAGCTTGCAGTCATCTGTGAACTTGATCAGCCAGAGTCCCTCTGTGTTGGCCTGGACTTCTGAAAAGTAGATGCCAAGCAGGAGAGGACTCAGGACCGATCCCTGTAAGACTCCACTCGTCACTGGTAGGCATTCTGACTTGGTGTCCGCTACTTTCACACTGCGGGTTCTATCTGTGAGCCAATTTGCAGCCCACCTAGTGATATAGGGGTTGATGCCTAGTTTGGTGAGTTTTTCAATAACTCCTGAGTGGGGAATGGTATCAAAGGCCTTGCCCAGATTGAGGTAGGCTGTATGAACTCCCTTGCCCTCATCCACAGCTCTGGTGACTGACTCAAAGAAGTCAACCAGGTTGAGCAGGCATGATCTACCTTTCACAAAACCAAATTGCACAATCTCTAGAGTTTGGAGATTCCCTATATCCTTGTTAATTAGGTCCATGATGATGCAGTCCATAGTCTTACATATCAGACGCATCAGGCTAATGGGGCATTAATTCCCAGGGTCTGTATTCGGTCCCCATTTATGGAGAGTGATGACTGTAGCAGTGTGCCATTCGGTAGGGACAAAGCCTGAGGTGAGGCTGTGATTGAACAGGGCACACAGATGTGGTGCCAGTTCACTTTGTAGTTCCAGGGAACTTTTTTTCTCCACTACCTTTTCCTTGACTTTCTAATCTTCACTAGCTTTCTACAGTTCTTTTGTTTTTCTATTCTCTAACTATCTATTTCACTGAGAGTGAGAAAAAAAAAAAAAAAGGGCACCAATTCGAACTTCTTTATTTTCCTTACAAAGTAATTATATACAACTGCCCATTTGTACATTTTTCCTTTTGTATAACAAGTGTAATATCTACTGTCTTTTTGTGGAGCTTTTCTCCCCGGGCCTCTACTGAAAATGGACATGTATCCAGCTAGACTAGCCCGGTCAACAAATGTAAAATAAATAAATAAAATAAATAAATAAATATTGTCGGGTCCCATGGAAGCTGTATTCTTGGCCTTGGACAATGCAGCTTTAACCTGTGCTGCAGTAATGCTAGGTGCCTGGCATTCCTCTGGGATTGTGATTGATCCTTTGGGGGGAAGAGAGGGGTAAAGTTGGCACTGGATCTGCCGGCCAGTATGTTGGCAATATCTGTTGGCTCAGTATAGGAGGTACCATTGTGCAGTAACTCAGAGCAAACCTGGGTATTGCCATGGAAATTCTTGATGTAACTATAGAAGGCTTTGTGGTTGTTTTTAGTGTCTGCTGCAATTCTGCCTTCATAGCTGGTTTTAGAGGTTTTGATGAGGGATCTCAACTTTATATATAATATAATATTATATTTGGTAATCCTATAGTATGACACCCATTATGTCACTGCTATACCATTGTACAGGATCTTTGCTAAATGTATTTCAAGAAAGGGGATGCTTGTATTCAATACAGTGGAGATTCCCCTAAGGAAGTTCTAAGGGCTCAGTGGGCCTTTTCATGTTTACACTTAAGAAAGAGCTCTGTCAGATATCACACCTTAAAACATCAGGGTATCAACCACAAATGGATAGATTGGTTGACCATTTCAATAAAACCTTGAAGAACAGATTGAGCAGATGGATGAAAAGGATGCTATTCAGATGTTTGCAATCAGGAAAGTACCCTAGTTTTCTATTGGTTTTAATTCATTTGAGCTTCTGTATGGAAGATGTCCTAGCAATTTATTGGACTTGTAAAAAGAGACATAGGAACAATAAAAAATCTATTTAAGAGGTGTCACAGGGCACAGAAACGCAGGAAAGAATGACATTGCCTATAGTGAGAGATTACGTGAAGCAAGGGCAAGAAGCTCCAAGGTACAGTTACAGTAAAGAGTGTTACAGTTAGGATAGTCCATACTAGTGACAACATATTTACCCTTACCTGCATAGTACAGAATTAGTTTTTTTTTTTTTTTTTGCGAATGACACGGAACATATAAATTGAGAAAGCAGGAGACATAAACTATATATTCAGATATCCAGGCAACTGAAATCCTGAACACATATATCATATCACTTTATTAAAACCATAGAAAGGTAGAAGAGTTTTGGTAGCTTGCCAAGTGACAGGTTATACCAGACTCTGAAACATGATCCAGAAGTACAAATAACTAAAAACCTTGTTAATCCACCAAATGAAGGAGAGGAAATAATTTTGCTAAAAATAAAGATGTCTTCTCCAAAGTAACAGGAAGGACTAACTAAAATTAAACAGGATATAGTTACAAAACTGGAAGAAAGATTCAAGCTGAAGTGCCTTAGGATCCATGAAGACTGCAGATAGACTATGTACAAGGAAATACAAAAAATGTTGGTCCAAGACGTTAGTGAAGAAGTTCAGAATGCATGAAATAACTCTGTGGTGTTAGTCACCAAACCATAAAGAACTATTTGATTTTGCAATTCAAGTTATGACCTGTTTCTACTATTGACTTGAAAAAGAATTTGTTATGTTAATGTTGACAAAAAACAAAAATAATAAAATGGAAGGCAGTGAATAGCAAACAGTCATTTCAGTGATGTCACTGTGGACCCTGGCAACCTGTGGGGAGCCCTCCAGCCTGGCGCTGGGACATGGTCAGGCTAAACTGAGGACAGTCCTCTTGACAGTCCTGCCAGGAGCCCTAGCCCCTGCAACCTGCCTCAAGGGTGGGGAAGGGTGTTGCAGTGTTGATCTCCCATGACTCCAGGGCATGGCGAGAGCTGCTGTCCTGGGCAGCCACCTTCTCCATGGCCTTTCTGGCAATGAAACTGTTCAGAGGTAAATGGGTGGGGTCCGCACAGTTGACCCAGATGATTCATCTAGGTGGCCACATTGGCTGCCCAGGAAGGTAAGTCCCTCTCCCCCTCCAGGGGGGTGGGGTAGCAGCTCTTGGTGTCAGGCACATTTTCTCTGTGGCAGTGTACTGTGACCAGCTTTAGGTTGACCAGGAAGGCAGCAGGGAAGGTCGGACCCCTCCCTGGAGGAGACTGTTTTAGCCTGCATCAGCAGCTCTCGACATGTCCCGAGATTGTGGGAGTTAACTGCTGCTGCACCCTCCCGCTGCTCCCGGTGAGACTGTCGACTGGGCTGGACTGTCCTCAGTGTAGCCCGACTGCGTCTCACCACTGGTGTCTGTGGTCTACAGCAACAGTGAAATGACTATTAAACTGTTCTGCTTGTATTCATTACCTTCTCTTTTATTATTTTTTTTTTGTCACAGTTATTTTGGCTGGTGCTCTCCCATTTGGTTGGATAGTTGTTATCATGTTAATTTTGAACTGAAAACCTTCTTCAGCTTGAACTGAATAAACTTTCTTGTTTAACTGCAAAACCTAAGTCTACAAGTTATGCTTAGCTCCACTATTCAAATTATATTTGCATTTTTTCTAAGAATGAGCAGTTTCATGAAGACTTTTATAAGCCAATGACAGTAATCTCATGTTTATGATTGCATTCAGACAATCATTATCTTTTTATTTAGGCTGACTGGGTGAATTTCAAACATTTAACATCCTAAATTCAGGGTCAGGATAGAGCAGGAACATTTCCTGGTGATCAACAGGCAGAAAACAAAGAAACAGTTATGCATGAGACACAAATCTGTTTCAGAATATACATGCACGAGCTGACACACACACACACACACACACACACACACACACACACACACACACACACACACACACACACACACACGCAGTTTACAGGCATTTATATCACGTTATCGAAAGATAAAAATAGCGAACGCTATTTCATCGAACCTAAAATATCTAAACCACATAATATCGAACATTCAGAACAGCAAATTTTTTCCTTGGGGAAAAAATTTGCTATTCCGAAACACATACACACAACACAAGCACACCTAAAAAACATCAATACACACACACACACACATACACTTATAATCCTACAACTAACCCTACACTAAACTATACATACACTACTATCTATCCAGTTACCTTAACCCAAACCCTAACCCTAAGGTCCGTCACTATTGCACACTCACATAACCCACGCCCTAACCCTAACTCACTTAGCCACCTCTAAACCTAATTCACCTAACCCACGCCCTAACCCTAACTCACCTAATCCTCGCCCTAACCCTAACTCACCTAACCCACACCCTAATTCTAACAACCACACAATCGCACACTTACCTGAACCTAACCTGTAAATCTCCACCACAGCACTGAAAATAGCTAAGCCACAGAACTGGCCAACCAAATTCTTTCCCTAGGAAAGAATTTGGCATTCTGCAGCTTCGCTATTTTTAGCGTTTGATTAAAACAGGTCGATATTAGAACATTCAAAGTTTTAAAACTTTGATGTTCTGATATAGACCTGTTTACAGTATTGTCATATCATTTCTTGGCATGTTGCTGGGATATGGGAGGAAATGAGAGACTCAATAAAGCCCACACAGGCATAATTTTATTTATTTATTTGATATTTGTTAACTGGGTCAGTCCGACTACACAAAAGCCCTTTTTCAGCGGAGACCTGAGGAGAAAAGCTCCAAAGGTAATACAAATAATAGAGGAATACAAAAGAGTAATTTACATGACCAAAATTAATTATTATGAGCAAGTTGAATCAAAGCTAAGCATACATAGTACAAGATACGATAGTGACAGATGCAATAAACAAAAGACAACATACTAAAACCGTACAATACATACTAAAACCGTACAATACATACTAAAACTGTACAATACATACTAAAACCATACAATATATACTAAAACCGTACAATACATACTAAAACCGTACAATACATACTAAAACCGTACAATACATACTAAAACCGTACAATACATACATAAATATAGAGAGCAGTAGAGGTTAACAGGGTAGAGGAAAGCAATAGGAACAGCAGGTCCTTTAAGACCCGTGATGTAAACAGGAGAGTTGAAACCATGTGTGAAAGGCCCGTGAACAGTCAACACATTAGGAAGCTCTGGGAGCAGAGGGAAGTGATTAGCAGAGTATAAGAACAAAACGTCCTCATAAGAAAGGAAAGCAATAATCCTCAAATGCATTTAATAGTCACCTTTTACCAAAGCAGGCTTAACATTTCTTACTGGATTTTTAAAAATAATATCCTCATCCTGTTTGGGCTGACTTTAGAACAACCAGAACTATGTGGCTTTAAAGCTGAGCACCTTCATATAAAACTGTAAATATTTATATTCTTTGTATAATTCCCAAATTATGTGATTTTTGAGCCATTAAAGACCTAACCCTATATGATCTCCTAATTTTTGCAAAAAAACAAAACAAACAAAAAAAAACCACAGTGCCTCTACACACACCTGCACAAGAGACTATATCCACACAGATCTAACATTATATTAGTTTAGTGAATGGATTCCAGTAGTAATATGAAACCAGCTACCTACCGACATAAAAAAACTTAAAAATCTGTCCACATTCAAAAAGAATATTAGGTAATGTTTGGAGAAAGCATCCAGGTGCACCTGCTTTCAAAACACTGGCTAATGTTTACAGTTAACTCATTTGCAAACTATTAATTTTATGACTATTGATTTGTAAATTTTGTAAATATTAAACATTTCTATGCACTTAATTCAAATTTCTGCACTTGGCTTGATTACTGCACTGTGTTTATATATATTTGTTGCTGTATGTTTATACCCGGGTTGTGACTGAAAAGGGTCTGTAGACCTGCTCATCTACCTTGTTACCATTTTATAAATAAATAAAATAAAAATAAATTACTATGGGGATTTTCTCTTCCATGGAAATATTGTATGGGGCTGTTCCTGTGCATATTCCTTATAATCAGTTTCTGTTGTGTCCTTGTCAAAATGTATAGTTTATGTCTATGCATAGACATATAGACACACACATGCACACACACACACACACACACACACACACACACACACACACACACACACTCACACACATATGCACATATATTTATATGACTCTAGTGGTATATGTTAAAAAAGCTTGACATTGAAGGGGTCCAAACTCATCTTGTTGACACTAAAATGGTTAGCAAAAAAGCAATCAACTACATATGGAGCTGACTTGACTAAAACAGAAAAAAAAAAACTTTTTTTAGCTCCACACATTGCCCCTGGTACTTACATATACCAACTCTGAGATTACACAACAGTGGGGAGAAGGAATCATGTCCTAAACCCCATTGCCCCCAGTTATGTTAAACAGATCCTATAATGTGCGGAATTTGACCTATTATGGATTCAGCACAGCAGTCACTTAATTCATAATTTGATAAAGCACATGTTTGACAAGTAGAAGGGAAATCATATATATATATGCATATGCATATATTTATCACAATCAGATGTCTGAGGTGGACTCATTTAACTGCTGGGTAGGGGTGGGGCCTAACTGTGAATGAAAGTAATTTATTTTCTGTTTGCTTAATTTAAATAGTCATGAATCTGGCTTTGCAGGACTAGTGTGAATTTGTGTGAAGTAAGTTGGAATACTTAACTGTGGCTACTGTGTGCATTTGCGCTCAAGAGACATGAAGTACATTATTGTAGTTATTATTATTATTATTATTATTATTATTGTTATTATTATTGCTACTATATTACAGACATCTATGGTAAAAAATCAACATTGTGGTTATAATTACTGGATATAGGGGCTGTCTGTGGATGAAATGTCTGACCCCAGTGTCACATTAAACAGTGATTAGTCTGGTTTTGTAGGACTAGTCTGTGTCTCTGTAAAACAAGGTGAAATGCTTTTAGTGTGATAATTTTTAAATCACAAGCAGATATGTGAGGTGTACACAGTGAATAAAGTGGCTGTTATTAGTGGATATGTCTCAGTCTTTACTTCTCTTTGAGACGCCTTAGAGGAAGCATTAATCTAACAAATAAAATCAGTGATTTCTTGTGCTATTTTTAATGCATGTAGCATTTACATCAAGGTCCCTATTGCTAGCTTTAACCACTCCTTTCAGTACTACCTTAATTGCATTAGATTAGTATTAGTATTAGTATTAGGCTAACTGCCCTTGTGAGCCATTTTAAGCCTAGACAATTATCCTTTGTGAGATTCAAACCCTGTACCTTGTGTTTGTAAGGCAAACACCTTAACCATTAGGCCACCCTCCCAACCCATTCTTGTCAGAGCAGCTATATCCATTGCATTTAACAACTGTTGTGGTTTGATTCTAACTGCCTGACCACAAATTTTCAAACTGGAATTTACACTGGCTTGTAGGTCATTTTATTGTATCATAGACACTGAAGTTTCACTGTGAGACCACCGTGTGCTGCTTAAGGGATTCTCATCTTTCCTAGCTGTTGTGTGACCACTGAGTTAGTATATAGAAATAATAGAGTATGGATGCAAATCTACCACAGATTTATTCCACTTCCCCTGATTCCCACCTGCACAGGACCCATTTCTGATGGATGTGCACCAAACTGGTCTGTTTTTGTTTTTTCTTTTTTTTTGCTCAAAAAAGTTTTTATTGATTTTTCATTAAGATATATCATGTAACTTATTAAGTAATGTCTAATAATTATAACAAGATAACTACCTATGTACAAAACTTACACTGGCCTGAAAATGAATTACAAAATTATCCAAACTAATCAAGATGATGTCATTTAAAAGAAAGAGAATAGCTTCCTGTCTTCTTTCTTCCTTTACAATTATGAAGCGCCTGAGTTCAAATTTAATGTCTCAATGAGAGATAATATTTTCTTCCATGGACTGTTGCCCCATATCTTGGGTGTAATCCTTAGTTCCTTTACTTTAGTTTCTATCAGCGCAGTTTGTTTCAGCAAATGCTAGGAAATGTATTTCTAGGAAATGGAAATCTAATACTGAACCATCTTTCGAGTAGAAGAATTTTTAGCACTGCTGTTTTTGTTTTTTCTGTGGGCTGAGAGTTAGTTACTCCCTGGCTAATTTTTAGGTTTGTTATCCCTTTTTAGTTTTAATTTTTTAACTGGGAGGTGTCAACCACTGAGACAGCATCAATTCCCATAACAAATCCAATAGCTGGACTTCGTATAAGAAGTGCAAACTCAGCACTTGGTGGCTTAAACAAAATCAAAAATTCCTGTATAACATGCACACATTCTAACTTGACGGAACCTATTGACAATGAGTAGTTCTGATGGAATTATCCCATGTAATGCAGGTATAAGCAAACAATAAAATACAATTTAAATAAATATACATGAAGTATGTCTTGCATATAAACACAAAAAGGATACAAAGACACTTACACCTCAGTACAGCTGTGGTGCTATGATACAGGTATATTCACACAGGGGGAAAATAACCTGGTATGTAACAACACTGGACTATAGTAAGAAAGATAGTGACCTTAGTTTGGGAAGGACAACTACTATGCAAATCTAGCACTATTTAATAATGATAACTGCTTTCATAAAACTAAAGACATGATTGAAGAAATAATAGTATTATGAAAAGAAAACCTGTATCCCTGAGTTTTCCAGAAATCATACTTCATTTTAAAGACTTCATCTCTTAAGCATAATTCACAAAACATCTACAATTAATGACATTAATAAGTACCAAAATAAGTAAGTCACATTACCAATGCACTTGCAACTCATTTATACAAATAAAATGTATCCAGAACTATAGCAAAGGTAGCAGAGCAAACAAGTAAACCCGAAGCTCTTTAAAAATCAGTAAATAGTTTATTTATAGTATCCAGTAAGCGCTTTCGCTAAAAAGCTTCATCAGACTGTTACAATAAATTTTTTAAGAATGTCTTATATATAAATTCAAAAATTTCAGAGCCAATAACAATAGTATGTGCATTAAGGTAATCAGTTCTTAAAGGCACAACGCATCTTTCCCATGTAAATATATATAAAGGCTCAGTGAGGCATTGACAATTGCATAAAATAAATAATGAATAAAAACATAATAAATAAAAAATACTTTAACTATAAATACATTTGGTTATTTCATGATTCTGCGTTTCCTAAGAAAGGGCTTAACTTAATACTAGCCCTTTCATTCAAACCATGTCCCCTGTCTGCCCTGAGTATGATAATCCAGTTATTCTCTTTGTACTCTGATTCCTAATGTCCCCTTCCCGTATGCTAGATTGAACTAGTTCTATTACCATAAATAAAAAGCAATGTTCAAAGCCTTCACTAGAAACGTGTTTGGCTAAGGCGTTGTGACTTGACTTTTTTCTAATATGATAGATATGTTCCTGAATTCTGTCTCTCAGGACCCTATTGGTTTTTCCAACGTAAAATGATTGGCAAAGTTGGCAAACTGCCAGAGAGACTAAATTAGAACTTTTACATGTGGCTTCTATATTAAAAATAAAGTTCCTTTTTAAATCAGGATGAAAAAAAGTGTTTGATGTATCAATATAAGAACAAAAATTGCAAGTAGCATACGGTCGCATAGATCCAACCTGATTTATTGTAGGGTAATTAAGTTGTTTATAACATAATAATCTCTTCAGATTTTTTCCATTTTTGTAAGTAAATCTAGGTTGGTTACCAACAATTTTTTTATATTGTCATCCACTAAAAGTATGGACCAATACTTATTAAAAATATCTATGAGCTCTTTATTGTCTATGGTATAAAATAAAGGAACCTTTGTTATATTAGATTTACCTATAGATGGACAAGAAGTTGTAGTGTTCTGAGGCCCAACATATGGTGCTGCTATATTCCCACGTAAAGTAAAGTAACCAACCTAGATTTACTTACAAAAATAGAAAAAATCTGAAGAGATTATTATGTTATAAACAACTTAATTACCCTACAATAAATCAGGTTGGATCTATGCGACCATGCGCTACTTGCAATTTTTGTTCTTATATTGATACATCAAACACTTTTTTTCATCCTGATTTAAAAAGGAACTTTATTTTTAATATAGAAGCCACATGTAAAAGTTCTAATTTAGTCTATCTGGCAGTTTGCCAACTTTGCCAATCATTTTACATTGGAAAAACCAATAGGGTCCTGAGAGACCGAATTCAGGAACATATCTATCATATTAGAAAAAAGTCAAGTCACAACGCCTTAGCCAAAAACGTTTCTAGTGAAGGCTTTGAACATTGCTTTTTATTTATGGTAATAGAACTAGTTCAATCTAGCATACGGGAAGGGGACATTAGGAATCAGAGTACAAAGAGAATAACTGGATTATCATACTCAGGGCAGACAGGGGACATGGTTTGAACGAAAGGGCTAGAGTTATACCCTTTCTTAGGAAACGCAGAATCATGAAATAACCAAATGTATTTATAGTTAAAGTATTTTTTATTTATTATGTTTTTATTCATTATTTATTTTATGCAATTGTCAATGCCTCACTGAGCCTTTATATATATTTACTTGGGAAAGATGCGTTGTGCCTTTAAGAACTGATTCCCTTAATGCACATACTATTGTTATTGGCTCTGAAATTTTTGAATTTATATATAAGACATTCTTAAAAAATTTATTGTAACAGTCTGATGAAGCTTTTTAGTGAAAGCGCTTACTGGATACTATAAATAAACTATTTACTTATTTTTGAAGAGCTTCGAGTTTACTTGTTTGTTCCGCTACCTTTGCTATAGTTCTGGATACATTTTATTTCTTTTTTTGGAACGGAGCATTTATCCTGTGGGTGTGCTGCGCTGTTGCTTTGTCATTTATACAAATCACCAAGTCTCATGCTCACCATACAAATAACCTAGTAAAGTAGATAACAGTAATACGGTACTGTTGCGGGGCTGAGCTGTTAATGCTTTGGAGCATATGGATGACTCTTCAAGAGCACTAATGTTTCATCAAGAGATCTGAGCCTGCAAGGTTTATTAAGGCTAGTTGATACTCTAGTGTTATATCTAACACTTATAGAATTCACTACATTTTTCCACCACAAATCTAGCTCTTGTTAGCACACCCTCTACACATACATCAACATCCCAGTGCTCAGATATACACAATGTTTAAGTGGAAACAAAATAGTGCTTTTAATTTGCTTAGTCCTCCACAGTCTTTTCTTAGCAGTGGCTACAGCATCTTTTACAAATGACAAAATGTTTCAGATTTGAATATAAGGGCTATTGAAATGTCAGGATTTGAAATGCTGAGTTCAGAAAATGCATGAAAAGTGTGAATACCAAACATTGCCCTTCTCCTTTAAACTCTCCCTCAAACGTTTATATGCCACCTCCAAGATCAACCTACCTCAGAGAAAAGGGAATATGTTTAGAAATGGCAACCTCAGACTTAGAATATGTAAATATGGATTTTCAGCAGTTCATTCCCCAAATTACATGACTTGCCAATGCAGGCCCTCACCTTTCAAATGCTTACTGACTTTAAATTAACCTTCTCCATATATCTCAGACTTTTTAGAAAAATCCTCTTCTTTTAAGATAGTTCATGCAGCCAGATGTTGATATAATGCCTTCACCTTCGAATATTGAAGAGTTGTTACAAAACATAAGATGTTTTATGTTAAACAGTTCATCTAAAATATTTTTCATGAATTTCAAGAGGTAGCCACTTCCAAAGTCCTTATTGGGAACAATATCATCTGTGGTTGAATATTTCAAAGTCATAAAAATTTAAAATCTTTTTTTTTTTTTCATTAAAGGTATGTGGTTTACAAATAGTAATCTTGCACTCCTCCAAACACCAATCAGGCTGTTGGATAATGGTTCCCACTATTGCTAATTAATCATGTGACACATTGATCAGCTGTGCATCCACATCTGGAAATGATAAGCTTGTATTGAATGGTGGTCACTTATTTCTGGGAACTGGTATTCTGTATACAACCATCTGTACCATCTGCATGTGGGATGATTCTGGTACCAAAAAGCTCTGGATGAAAACCTCCTTTGGGTACTAAGCTCTTCCCAGTTTCTGTTGTTATTTAAGTCACTTATCAGCATTAGAGCATCCAAAAAATGACATTATGTCAACATCAAGAGTTTGGGATTTGTATCTGCCCCATCAATTTGCAACAGTTCTGAGTGTTCATAAATCTTTCACTCTGTCCTGGTTTCAGGTGATTACTTTTTTCATTTTGTTTAGAAATCATCTGGTAAGATAAGTCTGAAGAATACTGAAATTCTAAGAATGAGGATTCTATTTATACTGGCAAAAGTGTCGTCTTTATTCAGGCAATAGGCAACTCAAATGGTGAAATGCAGAGATCCCTTAAAATAGCTTAAGGGTCTCTGGTATTCTGTCGGCTAGCATGCTCCTACCATTTGGAAGACCATTTATTACATTTTCACTCTCCCAGGGTCTTTTTACAGTCAACCGGGGACCAGTCCATTTGGGTTTTAACTGCTAACACTCAAGTGATTAAAGTGACTCTTTACTGAAGATTGAAGCCCAGAGATATAGGCACTGTGGAATGATGTCTGAGTGAAGGTATTGTGTGCTTTAATAAGTATTTTCTCATTTGCCCATTGCTATGTGACCCTGAAGTTAGTATATATAAGTTCAAGTGGTAGGAGGGACTTGCCCCACATATGGATCCAAGAAGGATTACTCTTTGCAAAAAGGCTTGTTTGGAAGTTTGTGGGTGGGATTTTGGAAAACAACACTGTGGATCCATTTAGACCCAGACAGTAGGTTCTCTATCAACTGTGCATCAATATTTTATACGGGAAGCCTCTCCCAGTTACCAGTTATACAGTTTTCATTTATTAGCATACTAAATGGGTTTCTATGTTGGTCAAAGGCTCATGACTGTTGGTCAAAGGCTCAGGAACCAGAGCAACTATCTTGGAATATTAGAAACACAGGACTGAGCATGTGTTTGTGAAGCCCAAAGGGAAACTCAGTAAACAAAGGAGCCCACGTAGTATGGTGGGAGATGGAAAACACTTTTTGTTCTTTTAAATCTTCTTTTAAATCACAGCTTCTTCCAAATAACCAGATGTCACCAAGAAATGTTTCCCAAGGGAACGAACACCCAGGCACTTTAGAGAAGAACCAGGAAAGAAGCTAAAAATATGACATAATACTTCACTTTTCTTAAAAATAAAAAATATATATATAATACAAACCTGGTTTAGTGCTTTTATCCCAAATACTTTAAAGGGGTTTCTTCAGATATTTTATGGTTGTTTGGAAGAAGCTATGATTTAAAAAAAGAAAAAGTGTTTTCTGTCTCCCACCATACTATGTGAGCAGCTGTGTTTATTATCCTGGACTATTAATCATTTCTGTGTTCATAGATAGTTCACTTTGAATTTAAGATTACAGGAGGAAATTAAGTGTGGAAAACTCACAGTTACCAAAACTGCTAAGGACATTAAGAGCTTCATAACTGGCTTTACTTTTACAACAGAAAAAGATAATTACAAAAAAATGGCTCCAGACAGATTCACCCCAGAACATCAAAGAACATCATGAAAAAAATAAGAGCATCTCTGATGGCCTGATTCAACTTGCTCTCTGTTGCTTAGAATGTCAGGCATGCCTGATAGAACAAATTCATATCTCCATTGTCTAAAATAAGAAACTCTTCATCTGAGATCCGATCTTCAGGAGTAGATAGAATGCCCTGCTATGCTGGGACTTGAAAATTTCTAGCAATATGGTAGCATCAGGGTAACGTTCATGCCTGCCTAATCTGGTGAGATTTTTGAATGTGTATATAAACTAAAGAACCAAAGATGGCCAGCAGAAATCCTGTGTCTCGCTTTTAATAAGGCTGTTGTCAATGTTATACATCAGTGAATAGTAAACGAGCAAAGCAGGCTGTGTGGAACTTAAGATGGTATAAATTAATGAATTAATTATCTACAAGTGCCATGCATTGTTAACATGGAGAGAGACTAGGTAGGCAATCACACTGCAGGCTGGAAATGAACCTGATTTTATTTCATATATTTGTCAGTAGCAAAAAAGAAAGCCTGAATGGAGGAATTATAATACCTGTTTCAGGATACCATGATAGTCTGCACTCATGGGGATGAGGAACCCTAAAATCGAGGGAGAACCATCAAGACAAAAAAAAAAAATATATATATATATATATATATATATATATATATATATATATATATATATATATATATATATGTCTCAGCCTTAGTTGTAGGGAGCACTACGAACTGTGATGTAACATTTCCCCCGCTATTCAAAAACAAACAAATGAACTGGCAAAAAATAAGATATTGTAGTTTGGTCATAGAAAATCAGAAATAATGAATCAGACAGAAGTCAGATAACTGTGTTTTCAAAGCAGGAATGAAAAAAGTGAACAATTTCTGATGAGCTGCAGAATTAAATAGCATGACAGTAGAGTGTCAAAAAATGAAGATATTCAGAGAAGTATCACAAGGAAGACGGTAGTATAATAGCAACAGCAGAAGTAATAGTAATAACAGGATTTCTCATTTACATGTCTGACTCCATGAAAAGTGGAAGCACTAATTATTAATTACTGAGCTATGTAATGCAGAAACTCTAACTGGACAGAGCCAAAATGAAAAACCAGAACAGTTGCAGCATTTTAAAAGTGTACGCTTATTAAACACATATGAAGTATAGACTGAACAAAAGGGTAAAGTACAAGTGAGGCAAGCAGTAGGGCATTGATTAGATGTGGCTTGAAAAACAACAGCAGATTGTGTGAGCCATGTGGTTGATGTTTGCTATAGGCTTCTATGATTCCATGTCTGCATGTTATTTAATAAAAGCTTCTTGCTGCACTGAGGTGAGAATTCAAAACGTGGCTGTGTTAATAAGCCTGATAATCCAATGTGTCTACTGATGCTTTATTCTCTCTCTAAATTACAGTAGCAAAGGGTTTTGCACTTCATTTCTTGGAAAGAGAAATACATTAGTAGAATAAATAGAGGAAAAAGTCAGTCAGGGTTATTTTGCACAACGATTGGAGAAGAATGTGTGTTAGTGCACAAGCCTAGGCTGCCAACATAAATCATTAAAAGGTAAACTGATATTAAGCCAAATACTGAAACTAAAGGTGACTACATCTGCACCGTGTTCGGTAGTTTCCATTAAGGACAAGTATGAGAAGCTTTTGCTACTCTCATTCATATTTTAATTCAGCACATCTTATTCTGCAGGAAAAACAAATAAAAATCAACTCATACAACTGTTATAAAGAGCTAGAAACCATTGTGATGAAAGTGCTCATTTATTCTACTAGGCAGGAGCCCTCAACATTTATGCTGCTGCTATAATCTAAACCTAATGGTACCATGCAGATGAATGCAGCAATTATATAACTGGGCAACTGCTTAAAAATAGACAGAGTAATATAAGTATGACCTGTAAGTGAGCACTATGAGATGAAGGGCATAAAGGATTGCCATTTTTGGTGGAGATTTCACATCTCTGCATGGATAACGTACATTTTTTTTCAGACTATATTAAAGCATAAAGATGGTTGCATTGCAGGAAACAGGGGTCTTGTGATTACTTCCTGAGGTTGAATGTGGGTAAGTAAATGTATCTGTCTTTTGGCTTGTCTTACCTTTTCCCTGTTGAAGTCTGCTGGACTAGCTCTAGCTGGAGGGAGCACCATGGACTGTGATGTTACACTTCCCTTTGTGTTTCCTACAGCAACTCAACTTTAGCTACATTTTCTGCCTTCAGGTAATTTAGTTGTGTCTGTTCTGAAATAAGTCAGACTGGTCTTTTCCTCCCAGGCTATGAACATATTTATATATTTGATCATATCAGCCCTAGTCTTAACATTTTTCTAGTAGTTATAGCTCGTGCATTTGGAATTATAGCCATAGGATATGCCTAGTAAGTCTTATATAAATCTGGTGGTTCATTTCTGTACCCTTGCATGAAGACAAGGAGTACTGCAACTGCCCTAACCAGGCACATACTGGGGAGGAATAAACACCACCTTTTTTTTTTTTTTTTACAGTGACACTCTTATGGCTACCCTTCCTAGAGATGAATCTGTAACTTTCACATAAATAGGCTGACATTATGTCATTACTTGTATTATAGTATTAAATTGTGTTATAGTATGACTCTTAACTGCTTCTGTTATTTGCCACAGCATACTTTTCAGTGACTGTGGCTGAAAGGGGTCCCTTGTGGATCAGTCCACTACCCAAATTAATAAAATAACTAAATAAATGAATTAAATCTTTATGACCCTAATTATAAAATACTTCATGTTATTTAAATAGTTGATGTTGTAATGCTGCACACAAAAGATACAGTGTTCAGAGAGAGTAAGGGTCATCCCCTAGTAGCCAATGACATAACAGACTAACTTTTCAAGTGACTTCATTTGGGATTGTCTGCTCACCACAGATTCTACTTTTAAATTGTATAAAAGTAATCAGTCATACTGGAGGTGTTCCTAATGGTGTCAGAAGTGAACATCTTGAGACCTTGTGGGCTTCTGAAATAATCCACTTAGTAAGATCCAGAGGTCTGGCAATCCTAGTTGTGATGCAGTTTGTCCTGTGTCCTATATTGCTGGTAGCTGAATCAGGTAACAGATTTTGGTGAATAAGAACGTCTAAACTCCTTCGGTAGAGAAACTGCTCAGAGTTGTTTGAGAGGGCATGACATGGGTAAAGAAAACATGAGGGTAAAGGTAGAAATGGGGAGGGCATGTTGCATGCATTTCAAAAGCAGATTAGATAGAATTGTAAACTTCTTCTGATGTGAAGCAAATATAATGTTATATAAAATCCAGCAAAATGGTGTTGAGTTACTATGTTATTCAAGACACATGAGAACTGTGTGCAGAATTTACTGCAATTTGTTATGGTTGTATAAGGTGTGCAATACCGTAACATGATTGTGTTACTGAGAAAGGGCAACATGTTCAGTCTTTCAAATGGTGAGGCCTGCTTCCCCAAGGACACCTGGACCTGTTTCAGGGACAGCTCAAGTAGGCCTGGAATTGTTGTGTACTTAAACTGTTAAGTATTCAGTATTGTTTTCATGTGGAATACATTAAATGTGTAAAGCAAACACTCAATAAATATGTATATTTCACATCAAATCCTTAGTAAAATATAATATATTAATCTTGGTTATTTTAAATGAGTGTGTGTGTGTGTGTGTGTGTGTGTGTGTGTTTGTGTTAGTATTGAGGGTCTCTCTGTTTCTGTACAATTTAACACATGCTGTCTTCATATGCGGTTACCCAAACATCTCTCAACTGTCCAGATTTTCGCAGAATGTGCCTAGATTTGTGTCTCATATTTTTGGTCTCTTCCTTATAAAATGTGTGGTTTTCTGGCAAATCACTGAGGACTGAAGACACTAAATAATAACACACATCTGACTTTCAGACTTTATGTCCTTCAGAAAATGCATGATAACACAAAACCTATTATTCTATCTACTTTCTAAGAGCAATATTTAAAATCTGCCCCCCTATTTGTGGGCCTTTGTCCCCCCATTATATTAGGCTTTGTCCAGATTTTTTGCACTAAGATATTGAGAGGTATGTTAAAGTATCTATTTATTTATTTATTATTTGCTGACCAGGAAAGTCTGACTAGGACAGAGGCTATTTTCAGCAGAGGGCCAGGAAGAATTGCTCCAGACACATGTCTTTGGAATGTGTGAGGAAACAGGAGCACCTGGAGGAAACCAAAGCAAACACAGGGAGGACATGCAGATTCCATACAGAAGGCACCCCAGCTGAGAATTGAACTGGAGAACCACTTGCTGTAAGGTGACAATATTAACCGCTGCACCACTGTACCACCCATAGTAATATCCCCCTTGTCAGATTACTTTGATTTAGGAGATGTTTTGGACTTTTCTATATTTCTTAAGGAGGCTTACTGTGGTACAGTATGAGAATCTATGGATTAGAATACTGAGTCCTCTACAGGCATTAAGATGAGAAATTTATAGTCCTCTGGCTGACTTCTGGAACACATCATGTACTAAGGAGTGATGTGCTTTCATCCAGTTCTGTGAAATAATGCATGTTTTCAATGAACAACAAAACATTCAGATGAGCAGTTGAGCTACTATGTGTTTTTGTGTGTGTGTGTGTGTGTGTGTGTGTGTGTGTGTGTGTGAGTGTGTGTATGTATGTGTATATATATATATATATATATATATATATATATATATATATATATATATATATAAATGCAGTGCTTTTTTGTAATCAAACTGGTGGTGGTGCGCATATGTTGCATTTGGGTCAACCCCCCAGCCCCCCCCCCCCCATGCAGCCATTCCAGTGTCCCATTATTTGGCTATTTCTCCCCAGTTGCCATAATTACTGTTCAAAACTCTCAGTGTACATACTGCTTTCTGCTTTACTTCTACAATGATTACAGATATTGGATTTAATTTAAAACTTTTATTTCAAATTTTCCAGCACAAACACTAATAGACATTTGCTAAACAAAGCAATACAGTCTCAAAATAAAAACAGACTAAGCATTAAAACTTCTATGACTTTGAAACTCACATTCATTGAAACAGCATTGAAACCCACATTCAAAGAAAATGCATGGCAGATTAAATTTACCTTTGGGCTGTTTTAAAATCATAGACCCCTTTCACACATTTTTAGGACCATGCAAAATGTATTTGATTTATCTTCCTGATTGTATTAAATTATAATATATAATAATTAAATTGTATCCCTTGTATAATATACCACTTGTTAGAGCATGTTTTAAATTTATAGCCAGTAAGCAAAGAAACAAAACATATGAACCAATAATGCCAAGCCTGCCCAATTCAGAACATTTCAACCATAAAAGGCCACTCAAACTTCTGTCATTACAACCCACCAATATCAGTCAATATGTACAGTCTCTGCAGAAGTAAAAGATATCTGAATTATTCCACATTAAAGAGATCTGACTGCAACCATTGAAAAGGTTGCTGCTAGCAAAATACTTTATATTTAAGTATTTTATCTATAAATTCACTGCCTACTGTCCTTGAAGAATAAATTGCCTATGTTACATTAAAAATGATAAGTTGGTAATAGTGTGATAGGGAATGGATGGCAAACTTAAACAAGTTCATGGTAACTAGGCATCTTATCCAAAGGAGGACATACTCAGGACTGCAGCACCCCATCCTCTTAAAATCCAACACAGTATTAGCAATCCATCTACATGCTGTGGGAATAGAACCCACAGCCTTCTGCATCAAGCAAAAGCATGCTACCTGCTGTGCTACTAACACTGCTTTAAATCTCTAAACATACAACAGTGATACCATTTGCTAAGCAAAACAGTTGCTCATTTTGGATAGAGGATTCAGGCTCTTGTTTCCTTTAGCTAAGGTACAGGACTTGAGCCTAAGCAAATTACTAACCACCTGCTAACCCTAACTAGGGCATTTCTCTGTCTCACACACACACCTCAACCTTTTAATGCAAGTAATCTGGACAAAGTCTAAAATAAATAAGGACATATAAATATTTCTCTCATGAACTTAGAAAATTGCTAGAATAGCAGGATTTGTGTTAGTATGTAGTTTTCTAAAGGCTATGAAGTCTAAACCTCAAATATCTGTCATTATTTAGCAATTTCAATCTTTATTTAAGGAAAAAACAAAAATATGGGGCAAAAATCTGGACATTCTACAAAAGCCTGGGCAGTTGAGGGATATGCTACCTATCTTACACATACACACACACACACACACACACACACACACACACACACACACACACACACACACACACACACACACAAACACCATACCACTCAACCTCTTAGCACAAGAAGTCAGGACAAAGCCTGTCATAATGGGGGGACAAAGGCCAAAAACTAAGGACACATTTCAAATATTGCCCTCATAAATTAAGAAGGTTGCCAGATTATAAATATTTCTCTCATGAACTTAGAAACCTGCTAGGATAACAAGATTAGTATTAGAATGCACTTAATAAAATATATCAAGTCTGAAACTAAACTCAAATGCATGCCATTAGTTAAAGTAACTTTAATCCTTAGATCACCCTGGTGATTTCTCAAAAAAAGACAATTTTTATGAAGAAAAGACCAAAAATATAAGGCAAAAATCTGGACAATCTGTGAAAATCTGTACAGTTGAGAGGTATTACACACACATGCACCCCTACCTCCCTCTTAGACCCTTCCCCATACCTCTCAACCTTTTAGAGCAAGAAATCTGGACAAAGACACACATACATAATGGGGGGGACAACTGTCCAAAAATAGGAACACCTTTCAAATACTGCTCTTACAAACTTAGAAAGTTGATAGAACAACAAGTTTTGCATTAGTATGAACTTTCTGAAGGATATGAATTCTAAAGCTTAAATGTCTGCCATTATTTTCTGTCTTAATCCTCAATGATTTGCCAGGGATTGCCAGAAAAAACAGATTTATGAAAAAGAGACCACGGATGTGAGACTAAAATCTTGACATTGTGCGAAAATCTGGACATTTCACTCATTCACACACACACAAACACACACAGACCTACCTACTTCTTACACACACAGATATACAAACACACACACACACACACACACACACACACACACACACACACACACACACACACACACACACACACACCTGCCTAACTATTTTTTGCACACACACACACACACACACACACACACACACACACACACACACACACACACACACACACACACCTCTTAAAAACTTACACACACACACACACACACACACACACACACACACACACACACACACACACACACACACACACACACAGACACACCTGCCACTCACTTGTCCGGTTGCAGTCCACAGTCCAAACATGTTCAGGAAATCAAATTCCATGCGTGCGGATCAGGAAGATGTAAATGATCGGTCGTACATCACACAGACACAGAAGGTCCTCTGCATCTGTGCGACCCGACTCAAAGGGCATTCTTAAAGAAGAATGCCCTTAAAAAAGTAAGTATTTTTTTTTTTAAAGAAATAGGGCAGCAGAGGTGCCAGTATGCCGTACTGGCATGTGAGGGCCCTAAAAAAGCCCTGAATATATATATCTGTAGTGGATATAAAAAGTTTACACATCCCCATTAAAATGCCAGGTTTTTGTGATATACAAAAATTAGACCACAATAAATAATTTCAAAATTTTTCCCACCTTTAATGTGACCTATAACCTGTACAATTCAATTGAAAAACAAACAAATCTGTTAGGGGAAAAATATAAAAAAATAAAAAAAATTACAATATGCTGGTTGCATAAGTGTGTATACCCTTAAACTAATACTTTGTTCTATGTGCACATCCTTAAACTAATACTTTGTTGAAGCACCTTTTAATTTAATTACAGCATTCAGTCTTCTTGGATACACACCTGCCATCAATTAAAAAGACTCTGATTAACCCCAAATAAAGTTCAGCTGTCCTAGTAGGATTTTCCTGACATTTACTCAGTTGCCTACTACAGCAAAAGCCATGGTTCTCAGAGAGCTTACAAAGCATCAAAGGGATCTCATTGTTGAAAGGTATCAGTCAGGAGAAGGGTACAAAAAAATTTCCACAGCATTGGATATACCATGGAACACAGTGAAGACAGTCATCAAAAAGTGGAGAAAATATAGGATAACAGTGACGTTGCAAAGAACTGGACATCTCTCCAAAATTGATGAAAAGACAAGATGAAAACTGGTCACGGAGGCTGTCAAGAGACCTACAGCAACACTGAATGAGCTGCAGGAATTTCTGGCAAGTACTGGTTGTGTACTATATGTGACAACAATCTCCCATATTCTCCATATGTCTGGACTATAGGGTAGGGTTGCAAGATGGAAGCTGATAGACTCCTACCCAAGAAGACTGAATGTTGTAATTAAATCAAAATGTGCTTCAACAATGTATTAGTTTAAGGGTGTACACACACACAACAAAGTATTAGTTTAAGGGTGTGCACACTTATGCAACTAGCGTATTATACATTTTTTTATTTTTTTATATTTTTCCCCTAACAGATTTGTTTATTTTTCAAGTGAATTGTACAGGTTATAAGTCACATTAAAGGTGGGAAAAGTTTTGAAATTATTTATTTTGATCTCATTTTTTATATCACAAAAACCTGGCAATTTAACAGGGGTGTGTAAACTTTTTATATCCACGGTATATATATATATATATATATATATATATATATATATATATATATATATACATATATATATATATATATATATATATATATATATATATATGTATATATATTACTGAAAACTTCAGAACTGTTAAAAACAAAAACAAAAAAACAATGAATAGACGCTGAGCCAGAACTATTTGCTGAGCACTTTTGTTCGCTTTATTGATAATAATCGAACTTCATCAGAGCAAAATGTAATGTTTTTGCAGTACTGTACAAGCTTTAAATAGTGTAACTGATATAAAAAATGCTTCACTATGATTGGTAGATAGACTACGCTAATGCAGGAGTATTTGGACTAATGAGAGACACTGCTGTAAAACAAAAGGTTTTATCTGCTAACATCCTGCCCCTGGGGGCGAGCCTTAACTTTTTAATTTTAATAAAACTGTGCTGCAAATACATTACATTTTGCTCTGATGAAGTTCGATTGTTATTAATAAAGCGAACAAAAGCACTCAGCAAATAACAGTTCTGGCTCAGCGTCTATTCATTGTTTTTTTGTTTTTGTTTTTAACAGTAGTGTAAGTTTATTTCTTCCTAGTCTTATTCGGTTTTGTTTTCATATATATATATATATATATATATATATATATATATATATATATGTGTGTGTGTGTGTGTATAAAATGTATATTGTTATACGGGCAAACTTAGTTGACTATAATTGAAAAGTCTCACTTCATTTTAAATCATAATAGTCTCTGATGAATGTCTGAAGGGAAGAATGACTAAACTGAGCATGATCATCACTTATGCGTTCATTTAGTGATCAGGCAGACTGCCTGCTTCAACAGGTAGTTTGTTCATAGGTTCATAGGTTGGTACTAGGCTATCGGCCCTAGGGCCTATACAAGCCTAGCCATAACAATTCCCTGGATATTTCTTCTCACAATATTTACTTCTCTGGACCCCTGTCTAACAGGGCGACTGACATGATCCCTGGGGTGAATTTCCTTTTGCTCATCCAGTCATCAATGTTTCTTTTGAAGAGGACCAAGGAGGTGCTCTGCTTGACATGTATGGGCAGTCTATTCCAGAGTACGGGGAGTCTCTGGGTCAGGAACCTATCCCTCCAGCAT
Source organism: Protopterus annectens (assembly GCF_019279795.1). NCBI lineage: Eukaryota > Metazoa > Chordata > Ceratodontiformes > Protopteridae > Protopterus > Protopterus annectens. The sequence goes on from NC_056735.1 coordinate 165,987,936, forward strand.
GTTTTCTTCATTGTGATGACAAGGTTTAGATCCCTGGAGCGTGTGGCTCTGAGGGATTGGGATTTCTTTAAGTGGAGCATGTCCAACAGCTCAGGGTTTGACATGGCCTTGTATGTTAAGCAGAGATCACCTCTGAGTAGACGATATGAGTAGACGATATGCCACAGAGTATAGCTGGAGTTTTTTTAGACGGTCAGCATATGGCAACTGCTTTAGGCCTGTGAGTCTTTCAGTGAGGTATTTCTGTGGCCTTTCCAGCTGTTGCAGATGTCTTGTGAGGTACATACCAAACGGGGCATTATACTCTATAATGGGTCTAATGAGGAATGAGTACAGTGGGACAATGACCTCCTTTTTTTCTGGATGAAAAGCCCTTAGTGATGAGGTGTGCCACATAGAAGGATTTCCTGACTGTTGTGGCAATGTGGTTATTGAAAATGAGACTACTGTCTACCTGTGTCCCTAAGTCTCTCATCACACTTTCGATGTTTAGTGTACTGCCACCTATGTGGTAATTCATGGGTACATGTTTTTTTCCAAAGTGGATAACTATACATTTCTTGGCATTAAGCTTGAGCCCATGGCTCTGGCACCAGGCATCTGTTTCTGTAAGGCCCTTTTGTAGAATATCCACATCATTTGGGGATTCAATAATGGCTCCCAGTTTGCAGTCATCTGCAAACTTTATTAGCCAGAGTCCCTTAGTGTTGGCCTGTACTTCTGAGAAGTAGATGCCAAACAAGTGTGGTCCCAGGACTGAACCCTGAGGTACTCCACTTGTCACTTGTCTGGAGCTGGATTTGGAGTCGGCTACTTTTACAGTCTGGTTTCTGTCAGTAAGCCAGTTGGCAACCCATCGAGTGATGTAGAGATTTATGCCCAGCTTAGTAAGTTTATCTATGATTCCAGAGTGGGGGATGGTGTTGAAGGCCTTGGCGAGGTCCAGATAGGCTGTGTGGACCACCTTACCCTCGTCCACAGCTTTGGAGACTGATTCGAAGAAGTCAATCAGATTCAGGAGACAAGATCGGCCCTTCACAAACCCAGACTGGGTGGGGTCCAGTGTTTGAAGGTTGCCAATATCTTTGTTTATAAGTTCCAAGATAATGATTTCCATGCCCTTGCAGATCAGGCTTGTCAGACTGATGGGACAGTAGTTCCCGGGATCCAAGGTGGATCCCTCCCTTGTGGAGTGGGATAACTGTAGCTGTGCGCCACTCAGTGGGCACAAAGCCTGAGGTGAGGCTATGATTAAACATGACACTTAGGTGAGGTGCCAGTTCATTTTGTAGTTCATGTAGTACACAGCCTGGGATGTCATCTGGTCCCATGGATGCTGTATTCTTAGCTTTGGAGAGTGCGGTTTTTACCTGAGTGGCCGTGATTACTGGAATTTGGCATTGTTTCGGTATTGAGATGGGTCTTTTTGGGGGTGAGAGGGGGGTGAAGTTGGCACTGAATCTATCTGCCAGGATATTAGCAATATCCTTGGGATCAGTATATCTAGTGTCATTCTGCTGTAGCTCAGAGCAGATCTGAGCATTGCCATTTAGATTCTTGACATAACTATAGAATGCCTTGTGGTTGTCTTTGGAATCTTTGGCAATTTTATTTTCGTAACTAGCTTTTGAGGATTTTATGAGGGATCTCAGCTTCTTACTGAGGCTGGTGAAGGAGTGTTTTTACATCCTGGGATTTTCTTCTTTTCTGCAAGAGTTTCTTCCTTCTGTTGTATAATTTGTTTATAGCAGGGGACCACCAGATTGGCTTCCTTTTTTTGGAGAAGAGCATCTTGGTTCTATTTGGGATGGCACGATTCATGCATGAGTGGATGTGCTCGTACAGTGTCTTAGTGTAGGATTCTGCAGTCGAACTTTCAGATCCCATCTGCATGGGTGTCATGAAGTTTGTAACCTCTGACTTCAGTAGTATGAAGTTGGCTTTGGAGAAGTTTTTTAAGGAGGTTTCCTTACTGGGGGGTGGGGGTGGGATGTGGATGTCAAGGGTGATTTGCTTATGGTCAGACCTGTCCACTGAGGGGGTGACCACTGGTGTGGAGCATCTATCTCCCATGTTAGTAATGACCAGGTCTAGGATATTGGAGCCCCTGGTGGGACAATGGATTAGTTGATCCAGGGCATTGGAATTTATGAATTCCAAGAACCGTTGGGAAAATGAGTTGGTACCCGAGTAGTTTTCCCAGTTAATGGCAGGGTAGTTGAAATCCCCCAGTATTAGGGTATTTGGTTGTATCTTAATATTTTCCAGTATGTTTAGAAAGGTGTAGTGAGAATCTTGGGGCATGGTGGGGGATCTGTAGCAAGCTACAATTTGTATTGCAGTCTTACCAAGTGTTAATTGCACCTGGAGAATTTCAGATGCATTGTGTTGGGCAACTAGCCTGGAGGTGTGAATATCCTTGGTGAATATGGATACTGTCTAGCTGTCATTCAGCTCCAGGATATGGACCAGAACCCAGATCAAACACTTGGGAGTAGTAATACATATTACAAATGTGTACAGGTGGTATTACAGTTACCTGTACTACAGTGATTATGTATAACAACTGCACCCTATTCAAATGTCGGGACTCATTTTGCCGAGTCCCAAAATGGAAAAAAAGCTAAACATACAGAAAAAGAGTGAATATCAAAAGTTGGTCTTCTCCTTTAAACTTGTTTTTACAGGGGACAAGTCCACCTGCATCACTTATTGTGGGGGGCAAGCCCCCGCCAAGTATATATATATATATATATATATATATATATATATATATATGGGTCTAGGACACATGATCGACTAGCATTTGTCTGAATCACAAAACATCGAACACACATACACGAAAGTGCTTAACATCGAAAAGTGCTTCCATGTATGTGTAGTTCAAAAAAAAAAAACTTTACATTTCTGCAGGGGGGCTTTGCCCCCCTGCACCCCCCACACCCCCCTACTTTAATATTCTCACTCCGAGATCGCACTACAGTGGGGAAAAGGGAATTTTTCCTTACCCGCACTGTAGTCTGACAAGCACACATACACGGAAGCGCTTGTCGATGTTAAGCACTTTTGTGTATGTGTGTTCGGTGTTTTGTGATTCTGACATATGCTAGTCGAGCATGTGTCTGGATCCCATATACACACACATATATATATATATATATATATATATATATATATATATATATATATATATATATATAAAACAGAATTGTCATACCTTGGAGGAAAGGGAATATTTTGAGAAATTGCAATCTAGGACTTAGCATATGTAAGTCTAGATTTTTGGTTGTTCAGTCTCCATGTTGGGATGTGGCAACGTGGGTTCCGACATTTCAAATGGTTACCATAACAACTAATCATGCTAAATATTTTAGAAACCAGAAAGTAGCAATAAAGTACCCTAAACATACATCATACGTCTCAGTATAGGAGCTGAGAAGAAGCAGGACCTGTGGAAAGAGAACAGAGAAGTAAGAATATATCAAGCTGATCCTCCCACTCAATCACTGGAGCAGATCTATTTTGAAAATGTGCAGGATATTATAAAGTCTCATATGTAATGCCATAGAAATCCAGGTACACGATATCAGGTGCGAAAGTCTGTTAGTCTTTAGTATCTCTCTGTGAGAGGATCATACACTGAATGATGTTAATCCATGTACTATGGTGATTGACAGAATTGCGACTGATGGCTAATGTACGGGGACTATCTATGACAGGATCATATACCAAATTACATTAATCCATATATAATGGTGATTGACAGCATTGTGACTGATGGGTAATGTGCAGGTACTATCTATGACAGGATCATATGCAGAATGACATTAATCCAAGTACTATGGTGATTTGGTGATTAACAGCATTGTGACTGACAGGTAATGTGCAGGGACTATCTATGACAGGATCATGTACAGAATGACATTAATCCAAATACTATGGTGTTTTGGTGATTGACAGCATTGTGACTGATAGGTAATGTGCAGGGACTATCTATGACAGGATCATATACCAAATTACATTAATCCATATATTACGGTGATTGACAGCATTGTGACTGATAGGTAATGTGCAGGGACTATATATGACAGGATAATATACTGAATGACATTAATCCATGTACTACGGTGATTGACAGCATTGTGACTGATGGGTAATGTGCAGGGACTATCTATGACAGGATAATATACTGAATGACATTAATCCATGTACTGCGGTGATTGACAGCATTGTGACTGATGGGTAATGTGCAGGGACTATCTATGACAGGATCATATACCAAATTACATTAATCCATGTACTACGGTGATTGACAGCATTGTGACTGACGGGTAATGTGCAGGGACTATCTATGACAGGATCATGTACCAAATTATATTAATCCATGTACTACGGTGATTTACAGCATTGTGACTGACGGGTAATGTGCAGGGACTATCTATGAGAGGATCATATACTGAATGACGAATGACATTAATCCAAGTACTACAGCAATTGACAGCATTGTGTCTGACTGTTAAGGTGCAAAGACTATCTAACAGGGGAATCATATCCCTGTATATTCATGTACTAAGGTGACTGACAGCATTGTTATTGATGGATAAAGTACAGGGACTGTCTAATGGGATCATATACAGAGTGACATTAATTCATGCACTGTGATGATTTGCAGCATTGTGGCTGACTGGTACAGTGCAGGGACTATCTAACAGGGGCTGGTATACCGAGTGACATTAATTCATGCACTATGGTGACTTACAGAATTGTAGCTGATTGGTATAGTGCAGGTTCAGGGGCTCACTGTTGACTTCTGGTCCCATTTCTGGAAAATATGCTGACTGATTGGCTAAACAAGATATTCCATATAAGTACCTAGTATTCATCCTTACCCTTTTGGCTCAGATTGGTGCTGAAAAGAATTTATGGAGTAGTCCATTTACCTAGCTATCAAGTGATGAATGAATAAATAATAAATAAATAAATAAATACATAAAAAAACATTCCTTAACATTCATTTGCTTCTAGCACAGACTGTTCGGTATACTGTGGCTGTGGTTCATGGATCAAGGAAGGGGATGATTCCAACACCCTTACTTTGTAGTGTATGCAGGAGCTTAAGGTTAGGAGAAGGTGCATTACAAACTAAGGGAATTTTTCCTTTAACTGGATGAGAAATCCTGCTCTCACACGAGCTTCTTGACCATTCACTCTAGGAACCGATTATGCTTACAACATGAACTAAGCTGCCTATGTAATTCTATATTAAAATCTCAAAAAAAGAAATGCTCAAAACTTAGAAGATCAAGCTCAATTCCTCCAATCCTGGAAGCTTGACAAAAAAAAAAACTCAATACACCTGTTTTTACAAAGGCCAAGCCCCCCCGCACCCCCTGCTAATTATATCCACCTCTGAGATCACTATACAGTTGGGGAAGGATCAAGACCTGGATCCCCACTGTGCCATCATCCCGCACAGTTCAAGTTTCGGCAAAAAGAAACACTGTTCTGTTTCTTTTTGCCAATTTAAGCATACAAGATTCTAGCATATGAGCTTGATGTTGTAAGTTTTGAGCATTTCTTTTTTTGATATTTTCAGGTAGAACCATGAGAATGGTTATTATGTTTTTGTTTAATTCAACTATGGAAGATGTAGAAGAAATGGGGTGATAGTTCCCAGTACACAAGATGTAGTATGGGATAGAATATTAAGTATTCAGTTTATGGACTATAGAAAGCATTGCCCTCTTTCTTTTCTATGAAAATAAATATTATCAAGTGTAAACTAAGGTAAGAACTGAAGATGATATCCTTAGCTCTAGGATCATAGGGAGGGGAATTCCTGTAAGTTAGCTTTTTATTCCATACATATGTGTATTTGTTTGCAAATTTAAGTACTATACCCAGTAACAATTGCAATTTTTACCCGAGTGTCTTTAATATTTTCATGGATCTTTTGGCAAATATAGAGGTCTGAAGAAAACTCACCCCACTCATATTTACCAGTAGAAGTATAGAGACAGAAAAAAATATTTATTTTGCATTACATGCTGAGCCATACTATATGACTATGGCAATATTCTTTATCTTCCTGCTTTGTGGCAACCTTAATTTCTTGAGCTGTACCTTTGAAAATTGAGTCATTATGATTTCCATTTATCTGCATTGAAAGGTAACTCCACCTCTCACCTTTTAGACTATCAATTATTCTTGAGGATTTTGTGCATGTGAAAGTAATTGCTGATGTGTTAGTGGTTCTTATGCATAACAAACCTTTTTGGGTGCAGCATACAGTAGCATAATCTCTAAAGACTGGCGGTTCATACATACTAATCTCTTACAGATCAGCAGGCCATGTAGCAGGATTAAATGCAACAAGTTGTTGCTCCTGTCTCAAGTTTCATAGAGCAGGGAGTGAAGCACTGAGTGCAACCCAGATGAACCAAGCTGAGTTACTGGCATTTTGGGGGGAGGGTGAGTGGTTTGCAACAGCTTAGCCATTCTGGGGAGAGACATTGGAGCAGAATGCTATCCTGTGCACACCTCCATGGTTGAATTACTGAGGGAGTCCGATGTCATGTGGGCATGATGCCTTTAAGGATGGGGAGGGCTTTGGTTGAGTCACATGGAGACACATGGACAATTGCACCACAAGCTGATTACATGCCACTTCTTATATGCTAAAATCACATGCAGGGGAAGAATTGTATATGTCTAGATGACAAACTCAGACTACTGTATAATTCATAGAGTAGTACTAGGCTAACTGTCCTTGTGGACCACTTTAAGCCTAGCCAGTTAACCCATGTGATAATCAAACCTTGCACCTTTTGTTTATAAAGTAAACACCTTAACCATTATGCCATCCTCCCACCTGTAGAAAAGGCAGTTTTGAATATCTTGCTTGAGCAGTACTGCTCAGATCATTGAATATGGCAGGGATTTCACTCCCCTGTTCCTAATATCCCTACTGAGTCATTCATCCCCTGTGACAGGGGCAAGAGTTAGCAAGGCAAGGAATGCTGCTACCTTAAGAAGAGGCAGAGGCACCAGAGATCAAACTGATGGTAAGCACTGGATAATGATGGAAGTTTCAGAGAAACATTTACTTCTGCTTCATCTGCTACAGTAAAGCCTTGAAATATGCAGACCATAACAAACTGTGGCAAGATTGGAGAGAAACTGGGATACTGGGTCACCTCATTTGCCTTTGTATGCAGATAAAGAAGCGATAGTTTAGAAATGAATATGGAATAACTGATTAGTTCAAGATTGGGAAAGGGGTGCAAAAAAACTGGGTTTGTAACTTTTTTTATTTAATTTATACTTGTATGTCTCAAAATGGTAGGTTTGATGGCCCAGATGTTACAATCAAAATAGATGGGAGAAATATTAACAAACCTCAGATATGCAGATGATACCACATTGACATTTGAAAGCAAGGAGGAGTTGAACACTCTAGTGGTGAAAGTAAAAGTAGAACATGCAAAATATGTCTTATTATTCAGTCTCAATAAACTAAGATTATGTAATCTGGATGTACCAACTCATTAGAAATATATGGGAAATTTTATTTTACTGCACTGAAAGATCTCTGTAGATGGTGACTGCAACCATGATATTAAAATACACTTGCTTTATGGGATTAAGACTATGGTGAATCCAAGTAAGATATTAAATGACAAACACATTAGATTGTCATCAAAGTCCATATAGTGAAAGCTATATTTTTTCAGTAATTACATGTGGCTGAGAGTTGGGTTATAAGTAAAGCTGTGTGCTGGAAATCCAATGCTATGAATTGTGGTGCTGGAAAAACTTTTGAGAATTCTTCGTCTCCAATATCAAATCAGTTATGACATAAGGAAATAAACCCAGATTGTTTACTGGATGGTCTGATAGTAAAACTAGAATTTGAATAGAGTAGCCACATAATGCAAAGGCAGGATTCACTATAGACAAGGCACTGATGCTGGGAAAGATGGCATAACAGTTAAGGTGTTTACCTTACAGACACAAAGTACAGGGTTTGATTCTCACATGAGGTTACTGGCTAGGCTTAAAATATCCCACAAGTGCAGCTTGCCAAGTACTAAGCCATGAACCTATGAATCTATAATATCAAAGACAAAAGAATAACAGGCTGTCAGAAGCTGAGATGGAGAGATAGCATTACTGAAGTCATGAATATGCATTTGAAAAGATTCAAGAACCAGTTATGAACAGACAAGACCCGGCGTGCTAAAGTCCTTGAGGTTGTGAAATGTCAGATTTGACTAAATATCCAAACAACAACAGAAATAAAATAAAACAGTTGGGATGGAGACAGGTGAAAGAGGTACTCTACTGTTACCTGGTAGTTACTATTACAATACTGATCAGGTGTGAAAATAAAGTTTAAGAAACAATTTGGTATAACTGGAGACAGTACCATGATTCTCTTTAGACACAGCATCTCAGACGTTATTAAAATTGCAAAAAGTGAAGGGATAGTGCCTACATCTTTGTGCACTTAGGAGCAAATAATATAGCAGATGGAACATAAGAGAAAATGCAGCAGACAGCAGTGGAGATAGCAAATCTCTGAAAGAATTTAAATAGGTCAGCAGACTTCTTAGAAAGTATTGCCATTTTTATGAACAAGCAAACAAGAAAAGAAACAATGTTGTAGTTCAGTGGATGGTTAATGGAAAGGTGCCAATAGCAGGGGCATGGCGTAGCACAGATATTTATTTCAGATATACTTTAGATATTGTCTATGATATTTTGATAATGGATGGTTTGTAAATATTTCAGAGATGACCATAGTACAACCCAAATCAGAAATAAATTAATAATTTATTGTAACAACAAATGCAAAATAAACTTTCAGATGAATTTTCTGGTTAGTAAATTGAAAGGAATTATGAAGCAGCACATCCATTTCTATATCAAAAAAGAAATTAATTAATTTAAAAGAAATAG